>NC_092215.1:58108549-58152653 GCF_043381705.1 Parasteatoda tepidariorum | reverse complement strand
ACTATATATTAAGAGGAAACAACAATTACTGTGCTCTTGTGTGAGCTATATTGGGCTAACTATATTTATTAGTTTTAATTGCTGGAAAAACAGCTGAATATACTTAAATAATGCTATAGTAAATGAAATAGTTTAGTATAGCTGAAATATCATGGTTGAATATCCCATAGATTACACTTTAAGTGGTCACCATTTTTTAAAAGACAAAAATAAGAAACAATATTCCCTGTATTTTCCCAGTTTGTAAAGAAAAAATCAAAATTCCCTGCATTTTCCCTGTTATTTTAGGTGATTTTTAAATTCCCTGTATTTTCCAGGTTTTCCCTGTTCTCCCTGTGGAGTGGCAACCCTGTTTACTCGACGGCTTAAATCAGATTTCTGATGCATCGCCTTGAATGAAAGTCGCTGTATCGTCTTGCTGATATATGCGTTAAATCGATATGTCTCGATACATCGATTTATAGCCCAGTCCTAATCATGACATTACATGACAAATTTTGTTCAATACCGAAATTCATGACTTTCCAGGTGCGCGGATACCCTGCTTATGACAAAAAACAAGAATTTAAAAGCTCATCTATTGACCAGCATTGTTGGGACTCTAATCATAATTTTCCTTCTTCTAAAGTCATTCAAAATTGTTCTTCAATTTTTGATTCAGATTTTTACGAGTCTTATCATATTTTCAAAAATTCGAAACTGTTGGTCAATGACCTATCCAGCATTCCTTCTCTTTCTCCTGTTTGGAAATCTATGATTAAGGCTGAGGGCAGGCTTCTTTTGCTTTCCTCAGTGAAATAGATATCCCACAATTACAAATTGATAATTTGTAAGCTACAAATCGTTTGCGGTCGCCCCCTTTTACATGGTGGACGCTAGAGGAAGGGGGTTTGAACGGCGAGAGGAGCACTCGTCTGGTCAGCAGATGGGGAGATAAGGAGTGATAGATTTAAATGACCCCGCCCGAGGAGTCTGTCGAGGCACACGTAGGCACAAGCCATTTTACATGCAGAAAGGTAGACCCCCTGGCCGGCTGTGGTCAATGGCGCGTGGCATCCATGTCTAATTGGTTGATACCCATGTCTAATGAGGGAGGGCTTTCCTTCAACTTTGCGAGGTTGCTCTCTCCGTAAAACTAACTAACCACCTTTTTGTTCCTTGCTTCCTATTCGTCATCCATTCACCCTTCCCTCCTATTGGCCGTTGCTCTAAACTCTTTTGTGACGCCACCTTTTTCTATATTTACCCTGTTTTCTCTCATTTCTTTCTGTTGCACTGATGAAGGTTGCCCTTTGAGCATCCGAAACAGCTGTCTGTATTTTATAAATATTTTTGTGCTCTTTAACATTGTTTGCCTTAGTTTGTATTTTAGCACAAAGGTTGCCCACTTGTGTATTTATTACTTGCTAATGTTAATGCTATTACGCATTCTGCTAAATCTTTATATCTCTTTGTGCGTATATGATCATTTATATTGTTTTTACTGTCATATGCTATTTTAAAATGTAGTCCACAAATATTACAGAACACATAGTGCTGCAATTTGTTGAACTTTGTTATGCAAGGAAAGCTTTTAAAATAAGATTTTAAAAATATCTGATTGTAAATTTTGGGAGGCATTGTTAACAAAATCACACAGCAATCAATATGCACCAAATCATAAACACAAATAACATTACAGTTGCCAAACAGTGCTCTTAATCTAGAAACTCTGTGACCTTGGGGTAAAGTTAGCATAGTTTATAGATCAATATTGCTGGTCATATGATCACACACATCAGAGGTTCTACTGATCTCGCCAAGGTGTATATCTTCCCTCATTGATTACAGATTGTTTGCTCATCCTCACATGATTGGTATTCAATACTTACTTGTCTGGCACTCATGTTTGTAGTTATGAGTATCATAATTGGTATTTATAATTTTGTAAATCTTTGAATTTCTGATTTAAATAAGCATGTTGTTAATTTTATTTTTTTCCTCTTAAAAAAAATGCAAGAATTGTGAATAAACAAAGAACCGTACGATTTTAACACTTGACCATATTATTGAGTAAAAAAACCATATACAGTGTGGAAAAACTGCAAAAGTCGGCAGGTATGAATTTATTACTCAAAATGTAATGTTTCATACATAAATAATGCTTTCCGTAGGATGGAGCCTAAGAGACACGTTTAAGAGAATCCAACTATACAACCTTTAAATAATGCAAATTATTTTTAAATTTGTAAAAACTATTTCAACCTTAATTTGAATTTTGGGTTATTTATAGAACACTTACATTAATCAGTATTTATAGTACACTTACATTAATCAGGTCATTTAGTTGGATGGTTGGCCACTTAGTCTGTCCTTTTTCTATTAATAATCATAATTATAGCATATTTTTTAAAATTAAAGTTTAGCATACTTTTAAGGGAACAATAGAAAAGCCAAACTTGGAGTTTTCTTAAAGGTTTGAAAGTAATAAATAACAAAAAATAAAGTAAAGTAGAGAAAATTATAAAGAATAGAGAAGTAGTAAGAAATTATAGAGAATACATAAATTATAATGAAAAACATATATATAAAGTTTAAAGTAATTTAGTCTAAAAAAGATCTTCAGAGAATCGCAAATTGTTTGTAATGGCTAAGAATCGCAAATTGTTGTAGGAACTGCGTTGTGAGAACAGGGATGCCACAAGGTGCCCTTGACTTTCAAGTCTAATTTAAAATTATTAATAATTTGTTGCTATTAAAAATGTTTTAAGATAGAGTTGAAAGAGTTTTTGATACCAAGAGTATCTTGTCCATCTACAGTGAGGGTTTGCATCAAATTTCATTCAAATTGCTACTCTTCATGTGAGAAAAGCAGAGCTTTCAGTAATTGCTGATATAAAAGCAGCTATCACCCCATAAATATGGAAAAAGATTAAAGAGTATTTATAAAAAGCTTTATTCCCTCACTCAAAAAGTTATGTTATGAGCAACATGCTGATTCATCACAATAAATTATATTCCTTCCACATCCACTTTTGAATGTAGATAGTAATTTTTCTTCCTATTATTTAAGCTTTTAATATAATGTATTATTTCTTTTTATTAATTAAAAATAAAGTTCCAGCCTGTATTTATTTCTGACATAATATTAAGATATTCATAACCTCACCAGTTACATCCATAGTTTCTGTTTCTTAGTCGTACACATATGAAGCATATAAATATCAAGAATTATATCAATATTATACTACAGACAAATATCACATGAATGGGGTGCCATAACTGGAAATATATTTGGGAAAAAATATGCTAAAATGTAAAAAACAATTAAGCAGAGCTATTTTGAAAACTAAAAGACATTATAGAATAAATAAAAATAAAGCATTCCAATAATATGTTCTTAAAGTAACTATTATTCCAAAAAATGTAAATACTTTAGAAATTTTTCATAGCAAAAGATACCAAAAAAAAAGAAGAAAAACAAGAAAAAATGAATTATTTTGTAAAACAGACAGACTCTTTGGTATTATACCCTTAACAGTGTTAATGACTTAGCACCAACAAAGGTATTTCTGTACAGTATTGCTTCATAAATTTGTTTATTTTTGCATATTACTTCCAACACAAAGGTAAGTTTACTTGTTTTTTTAAAAAAAAGTAACAATTTAAAATTTGTGAACACTTTTTCTTAAATACACATGAGCTTTGTCAAGAAAGGAAAACAATACAATTATTGAACTTACCTGATTATAGTGCAATAAGTTTTTTTTCTTTCCATAGTCATACTTAAGAAACTTTTTAGAATTAACCATCTGAAATCGAGTATGAATATCTTCATTACATGTTTTAAAAGTTTTAGAATCAAAACATAAAACACGTTGAAATAAAATAAAAATAGGAGTAGTTCTCACCACAATTTAAATCAGAGCATTAGAGTAATTAAAAAAGTACACTAAATGCATTTATAACATTGTAGCAAAAACTTCAAATACCTAGTCAAATACAGAATCTATAAAATACGAGATTGCTAGAAATGGGTCCTACTGCATGAACCATATTATTTACATTTCTTAAAATGGAATCAAAATCGTGTTGCAGCTAAAATTTTTTAATGAAATAAATCATGAAATTTAATATAAATAAGAATACATTTAAATAGAAAAATATTGTGATGCTAAGTTTTAAATCAGTATAGAATGTCAATTCTAAATAAAAATTTATAAATCTTTAGTCCATTAAATTACAGAAATTATTAATTAGTTCATAAAAGTGTAACTCAAATTTCAGTACAGTGAAACCTGAGTCAGCTGACCACGTGTGGTGTGTTACTTTAGTAGACCAATGTGGATGGTCAACATATAGAAGGAAACAAAATATTGTTTTTCTATCATTTCTCACGTCATGTATTCTTTTTTTACATATTTTCCATCAACACATACATAAAATTAAATTTTTTAACGTGATTTAAAAATTTTAATTAGAAAAAAACCATTATATCTAAAGAAATGAGGTTAATAACAATTTAATATGAAAGAGATTAGTTAAAAAAAAACAAGCAAATATAACATGCATAGTTTGTTACTGATGCATACAGTTATTATAAATAATTTCATAAAACATTGGAGCATAAAAAAATATATGATTAGAAAACTTAACATTCCAACACTTCAAAATGTTTTTTATTTTCTATTTGATGCATTTCATGTTAAAGTTTTTTACAATTCTTATATGGTCTACTCACTAAGGAGTTTTAAGTTGAATTTTAATACTATTTCAGAAATTCAAACACAAGATAGGCATTCAGGTTACAAAGGCTTTGTTCCCTATTATAACATAGGATAAATTTGGTTCTTGATAATAGAGGTCAACTTGATAGGTTTCACTGTAGTATCATAGCTTAAAAGAAATATTTAAAAACATAGTTTATAGTGAAAAAAGAGAATGAAGACTAAATAAAGGTAGGTAGGTACTTTATTTACATCGCACTAGAGCTGCACATTGGGCTATTGGCCTGAGAAACATCCCTGAGGATGACCCGAAGACAATTTTGATCCTCTGCAGAGGGGGCGACTCCTCTGCTTTGGTAGCCCGACAACCTGTGCTTGAAGTTGAGCACTTTACGGTAAAATAGTTTAACGAGGACCGATACCGTGCACCCTTGTCCCAGGCTGATCAAAGTGGTCACCCACTTGCTTACTGACCATAGCCAGTGATGCTTGACTTTAGGGTTCTACTAGGAACTGTGTTTTTACGATCAGTTCAAGAATGAAAGTAGAATGATAAATAGAACTGAGGTAAAACTATTTACATTTCTTGCATTTTGAAGCTTAAGTCCTAAAGTGTCACTTTACAAGAATACTAGAATAAAACGTATACGACCAGGATATAGAAGGCTGTATTTGGTGAAGAAAAATATATAGTTTTTATTCTTAATTCTTTGCAATTTATATTGACAAAAAAATAAACATTTTAAATAGCACTTAGTGCCTTATAATTTAAGTTCTTCATGGAAAGAATTCCAGAAGAAATCCAATTCTGGTTCAGCATAAAAATTGTAACACAATCTGAATTTAAACTACCTGACCATAGTGAACTACGCTTCTCGTTGAAGATCCAGCAGGGGTGTGATGAACATAAACACCAAGCCTAGTCTAAATAAAAAACTAGAGTTCAATATAATAGTTATACTAAATGGAATACTGATTTTATTAAAAGGAATTAGAATTTTTACACAAACCTTATTCAGTTGAGAATAATCAGTTCCACAAACAAGAAAAATAACATCTTCACAAACGAATTTGAGCTTTGTATCACACACAAGCTGGCTTAGCCATTTCATGAATATATCATTTGGTAAGAATTCGTCCCAGCCAACAAGTTCAAAAAGAATCTAAAAATATGATAAATCAAAATCAAAAATGCAAGTGATTTTAATAAAAACGAATAATTATTTATTTTAAAATCGCTTACATCTAATTCTTTTGTAAGAGGTGCAATATATCGAATGGCAGTAGTTATGTAACCAACTGTAGTGACAGGGGCTAAACCAATAAATAGTTTCACCTAAAAGGAAGAATACAATAAAAAAACACTTATTAATGATAAACAAACATATTTTAAAACAATAAATAATTTTAAACATTAAAAATACATATTTATTATAATCTACCTAATCAAGTTTCAAAATCCAGACATGACTTTTAAAAAATAGAAATAAGTGCTTCCTTTAGGCATGTAAAGACCATGCAAATTCTTAAAAGTTTGGTCACAAGGAAATTTAAATGAAAAATGAAAAGTAAAAAAAAAATATATATANAAAAAAAAAATATATATATATATATATAATAATGATCCCCATAAATGCGCTCTTCTTATCTTTTTTGTAAAAATAGGCCGCCATCCCTTAAAAAGTCTTTTTTTATGAAAAGGTTTTTTCTTAACCACCAGTTTTAAGGAAAAGTCAACTTCTGATTTATGAAGTTACTAACAATTATTTTATTTTAATTTCATTCCTTCATTTTAGTAAAATTTATCTTGTGTTGTCTAGTTATACAGCTAAAATTAGCACGATATTTGTCCCCAGAGATATTCACATCTCTTATTTGGAGGTAGGTGGCTTTTTAATGAATTGTTTAGTGATATCAAACTTTACCATAATTTTTTTAAAATACCTTTAATAATGTTTACTTTCCCATAATTTTCAGGTTAAAAAAAGCTTTAAAATAGTTCATTAATTAATCCACTTTTTTTTTAAAATTTACTTCTTTTTTGAAAAAATGTATACACAGAGATTGTCTTTGTATGTATACACAGAGAGCTTTCCTTTAAAATTATTTTTCGAAAGCTTCGAATTTTTCCAATGAGTGAGAATTACTTTGTGAAATATACATGTAAAATAGTAATTTAAAAATTGGGGATCAAATTCAGTTATTATATAATATTACATATTTTGTTAAATTTTAATAGTTGTAAATTCAAGACTCAAAGACCATTTCAAAACTCAAAGTGCCCTCTCTTTTGAGGAAGCACCATGCCCTTTCCTATTCTTAGGAAAAACTATGTCCTTATGCAGTATATTTAGCTAACTCATAAAATTGTCATAAAAAGAAGCAGTTAAAATAACTTCTTTGTTATACATTTCTGTTTGAAAATAAAATACTGAAATAACGGTTTAGGTAACAGAGGTGTTTATATATTTAAGTCTTCACTTGCCCACCTCTCAACAATGCGCCACCAGTGGTGATACATTAATCTTTTATGAAAATTATTGTGGTGACTCACCACAATAATTTTCATCACAGATTAAGTATAAGAAACAGATTAAAATCATTTGCATAAGGTACTTCTACCAAAATAAATTTAAGCCAAATAATTTGCAAGCATCTGTGTTTTTAGTTTGAACCACCCACTAAATCAACATGATATTCTCGTCAGTTATGATCCATAGAACAAAATTTGAAGAGTCTAGCTCATTTATAATTAAAACAAAGGTTTGAAGGCAATTCATTTTTTAAAATTAGGGAATGAGGTGATATTTTTGAAAACGTGTCATACCATCTGAGCATCTATTTCCATTTGATCAGACTTTTGGTATGGAAATTGTATGAACAATATTATACAAATATATGAAACAAAGACTATTATGACAATAACTGCAAGAAATAATAGTTGCTATTAGAAAGTTTCTCAAAGGTATTTCCACATGCACTTTTGAAAGAGAATTTGTTAATAATTGAGTTATATATATATATTTCTGTATAAACCATAACATCTTTTATCTTCATTTAGTTTTTAGAAACATTAGTTAGTCAAACTCAATTTCACTGGAAAATCATCTTTTAAGCATTTTGCTCCTTGAGAAAATTTTCTTACTTTTCTCTCATTTTTAATTAAGGAAAAAAAAAACAAAAAGGGCACCAGACTATAGTTCAGAAAGAGCTGGTAATTAAGCTTAAAAAAAACTAATTCACAAACTTATAAGTTGCTAAACAGCTATTGAAAAGAACCTGCTTTTAAAGAGCATTACTATAACTGCACTAGATTTATTTATTATAGCAATTTTTTTTTTTTTTTTTAATGTTCAAGAAATGATTAAGCAAATGTAAAAAAAAAAAATTCTTATTATAATACTTAATTTTTGGGTTTCATACAGGAAGCACAAAAAACTATGTGTTCATTGAAATTGGGCAAAAATTTTTTTAACTATGCCTTTTGTTTGTTTTCAGTGCATATTTTGATTTTATTAAAAATTTAAATGTGATATTTTTGATTTAAATCATGGTTTTTTATAATTTTACCAATTAAAACTGTGATAAAGCATAAATAATGATTAACAAACATTACTTAAAGAAATAATAACTAAAGTATTTAATATTTCTAACACTTTTATGTAAAAATATTAATAACGGTTAAAATTGTAAGATAATTATTACAAACTAACCTCAGAATGAATAAAATCATAGCTACTTTTAGAAAAGCTTAACACTCTGTATACTTTATAAAGACAAAAATCAAATTCAACAGTAAATGAAGAATAAATTATTATTATTTAGATCAATTAATATAAAAAAATTACTTATTCTAAATTACTTTTAGAGGAATAAGTCTTTCATTATTTAGAAATATAAACTACACATTTAATAAGTATTATAAATTCTTTTATTTATATAAGTATAAAATCAAATGGGTATAATTGAAATATGCTTATTAAACAGAAAGTTATCTTACATGCTGCTACTGGATAGTTATAACTGAAAAGTTTAACACCATTTTAATGCCTAATTAGTCTCTCATTTATTTGTCTATTTTACATATCAAATTATAATTTATCCCATCTCATTATTTTGTTGAAAAACAAAATTCAATATAAATGATACAAGACTAAAAAAAATCGCAACCTTTAGAATTATTTATAAATTATACTACTATACAAAAATATTTTAGATTAAAATCAATAGTTTAAACAAATGCCTTTTTTTTTTAAATGAGTTTAATCACAAATTAAATCATATCAACCCTGTACAATAGTATGAAGTTTTTAATTATATGTTTCTAAAAAAAATTTTCCTGTTACAATAATATTTTTTATACATTTGAAATCACAGAGAAATGCTCCATAATAAACAGATGTTTAAATTCATTTGACAGATAAAAAGCAAAGTTTTTAAGATCATGTAATTTTAGATTCAGCAACCTTATAAATTGAGGTTTGAAAGCAAAGGATAATAACACAAACATAATATAACAAATTTAAAATCGTTTCTAAGGATGCACAGAATAGTAATTTTAACTGAATAACAAATACTGTCTGGTATTTGACTGAATAATCTCTAAATAAATTTTCAATCATTTTAAAATTTCTAAGAAGAATAAGAAATTAGAATGAAGCAATTTATAAATTTATTGTAATGACCATAAAAATGCTCTTACTTTTTTATTATACTCTGGTTTACTTGAAAGCAGAGCAAAAGATGTAGTTGTGCCTTGGGAATGACCAATTAAATAAAGTTCGTTCTGACCACTAACGTTTAGAGCAAAATCAATCATAGCTGGCAGATCATACTCAGCCATCTCATCAAAACTTAAAAATAATAAATTATATGTTACACGCTTAATTTTTTTCAAATAACTTCTAAAAAAAGGAAATAAATTACTTGTAAATAGAGTTCAATCTAATACAATAATGACTGAATTGAATTGAATGTAAGTTTTAATGGCACAAGGTCCAGAGAGGACATGCTGCGCCAGACACACGGTTTTAAAAACATATTAAAAGGTAGAATAGAGTACAATTACACAATCAATAAGTATAGTAAAAATTATGAGAATTCTAAAACAGTGTAAATGCAAGTATTTTCATATGTGGATAAAACTTGATAAAAATGGTTAGCATGATAAATCTCTTATATACTGTTTAAAATACCAATAGTGCGAAGAAAAGCAAAGATGTTAGGATGATGGTTTTCATCTAACAAGTCTTTTATGCATAAAATGGAGCTACCAAAAAAGGTGAGGCGAAGCTGGTTAAAACATGGACAAAGTATTAAAATGTGATGAATCGTGAGCAAAACGTTGCATTCGGGAGGAGGTTCTCCAAATAGCAAATGAAGGTGAGTAAGTCGAGTATGTCCTACTCGCAAGCGGGTGAGTTTGACATCTGCCCTGCGCATGTGCAGTGCAGGCCAAGGCTCCAAAGTAGGTTTAGCAGAATGTAATTTGTTTTCACCTTGCAGGTCCCAGTGTTGCTGCCATAAACACTGAACAAGTTTGCGAATGTGGTTTTTTAAAATACAATAATGACATTGTACATGATTCTCACAGCTAAACTATGATGAAATGCGAGGTTTTTTTAATGGATTTTTTAAGGCTAAATTTCCTTTTTTTAATGGTAATTGAAATCAGGACATTCAAAAATTTAGTTTGAATAGTAAAGTTCAAAAACCTGCAACTTTTTCCCCCCAGATTTAATATGTAATTAAAGGCACACGGCATTATAATCAACAGAAATTTTCTTTTTTTTTAAACAAAGAAGTATGAATTTTCCTAGGTATGATTTTTCTAGTTTTCTCAGTTTTATGTACCTAACTGCA
Organism: Parasteatoda tepidariorum; assembly: GCF_043381705.1. NCBI lineage: Eukaryota > Metazoa > Arthropoda > Arachnida > Araneae > Theridiidae > Parasteatoda > Parasteatoda tepidariorum. Next base: position 58,142,085 of record NC_092215.1, on the reverse strand, counting down.
GAAATCTTTAATATTTACTTTTTACAGATGACAAAAAGTTTTATGAAAGATTAACAGCATTTGAACTTCTGAAAAGTATTTCCATGTACTTTCAGCATAATTTGACTAAGTTCCATCTTTAAACAATTTTCTTTAAAGTGACATAAAAAAAAAAAACAACTAGAAAATTACAGTAAATTCAAAGCATTCAATAACATAGTACTATGACATGAAATAAAGCATTAAAACTCTTAAATAAAAAAGTTTAACTTTTGAAAGCCAAGTTCTGTTTCAAGCAATTTAATAATAATAACAAACAAAAAACTAGATTTATGACTTTTAAAATAAAAACCAAATCATATGTGTAACAATCAGAAATTCATTCCATATTATTCAGTTTTCCTTCTTTTAAATTATTATACAATAAAATATTCATCAAAAATATTATAAATTTTAAATTAAAGTTTGATCTATAATAGATCTACATAAAAATGTATAGAAATAAAGCTTTTACTTTACTTATGATTTAAGTAAAAGTGTTAAAATTGAAGAACTTAGGAATTTTGAAATTTGTTTAAAAACTGCATTTTTCTTCTCCTTAAAATTATTTTAATTACATAATTAAAAAATCATAAATGCATAGCTGCCAACCTTAGGAATCAAAAATTAGGAACACTATATGCAACAAAATTATACGCACCAATTACGAGAGTAAGACAAAAATTTAACTATTAAATAATAACATTAATAAACATATGTTTAAATACCTTATGTAAATTAGTAAAACAAAACTACAAACACTACCTTTTGTGGGAAATTTATAATATTAATATTTTATAATTAGGAATACCAGTATAATAATTTAAAAACAACCATTACCTATTAATATATAATTATTCTTCTCCAAATTATAAAACACAGGTAAATAATAATCTACATCATAAACAAATATTTCTGATGCAAGTGTTCTGATGCTACAATACATTTTTTTTAAAAATAATAATAGTTGTTTAAGATTCAATTTAGTGAAATGATCAGTAATAGCTATTGGAATAGTATTTTCTAATAAAAAGCTACTAAAAATTACTTCGGCACAATAATCACAGAAACGCGCTTGTGGCGATCAGAACAAGAGACTGGTTTAAAAGCAAATATAAAGTAATTTTAAGAAAATTCGGATTTTTATAAAAATATCAGATTTTCAGATTTGATTTAAAAATTAGGAACAAATCCGAAAATTTCTGAACAGTTGGCAGCTATGTAAATGTCGAAATTAAAAGTTCAGCAATATGGAATCAAGTTCTTCCTGATTTACAAGTTTAAAACATAAAAAATCATTTTTCCCCCCCTTTCTTTTCTCATTAAAGATTTTTTTTAAAAGAATGCCAGTAAATATTGACCACAAGTTCACAAGTCAGTTTCATAACTTAAACAAGAAAAATATTCATGGAAAGTTTTAGGCTTCAATTTGTGAATAATAAAATGTCTGAAATATTAAATATTTAGGTATGCTGATTTTTTAATACACAAGAATTTTTTAATTTTACTTGACAGATTGCTAATAATTATTCATATTATGCAAGAAAGATAAGTAGAGCAATTTTAATGTGATTGAAGTGTGTAGAATATAAATTAAGGCTTTTATAAGTTTTTGAGTGAAAAATAAGATTTTCATAAGGTGGAGGAAATCGTACTAAACAAAAGACTTAATTTGCCTCATTAAATCCTGAATCTTGTTAATATTGTAACTTAGATATACAAAATTCTAAAAATGTTTAATTAAATTTAAATTTAATGATAAAGCAAACTTAATATAATTTGGTATCTTTACCAGTTTAATAACAACCAATAAAATATATAATATATCACTATGACTATTAAGATTGAGAACAGAGTAATTATTACAGGCTAATCATACTCATTAATTACGTCAAAATTTTAAAAAATTAGAAAACATGTTTACATAACAACATTAAGTGATAATAAATAAAAAAAATCATAAAAACATTTTATTTAAAATTCATTATTCCATGCAGATTGAAGTAAAAATAAACTGCAAAACTGAAAACCTTAATATATAATGTATTGTTATATTTTATAACTTAATATTGATAGTATAATTAAAATTAAAAAAAACTTTTCACCTAAAATCCCAAAATTCCCTTGATTTAGGAGAATATTTCACATGTTTTCTTGAGTAAGTGTTTCCTCTTATATTTCCAAGCCAAACATCATATCCAGCATCTGCTAATATATATGCTGAAAAATGGAAATGCTTGTAAGTAATTTTAAAATGGCATTCCATCTAGAAAGGGGAGAAGAGGTTAAAATCTTATTTTCTAATTTGTGCAGCACTTTAAAGAAGGGTTTGTTGATTTAAATCAGCTTGATTTAAATCACAATTTAAATCAAATGATTTTTTTTTAAAAAACATTGATTTAAATCAACTAATTTTNATATAGACTTACATAGCTGTATAAAGTTAATAATAAGCATGATTTTTTTAAAAAAATAATACAAATAATGCTAATTAAAATTCCACCTTTTGAATGAAAAAGCGTGGAATTAAAATCGACATTATATTTTATTGGTAGAAAATGTATATTTCTGAAGCTTGAGGTTATATTAAAAAGAAATTACCCCAATATGCCAAAAATAGAAAAAGAAAAAAAAAAAAGGCTGATGAATTCAGATATTTTTCTCCTGATATAGTGTCATTCCTTTCTTCAAAGTCTATTTGAAGAAGTAGGGTTATGTTAGCAGTAGGGTTATAATATGTTTACAGTATTTTTGACATTATCTGATTTTCTATAAAGAAATTTTGTGAAAAAAATTTCCAATGAGTACATAGAATTTAAAATTTTTTTTTTTAGCTTAGCTTATCTATTTTGATATAGAATTAAAAATAATTATTTTAATATAAAAATAAATAGATTAAATATTTATTTTTTGATGAATGTCTACATTTATAAACACAATATGTTACATTTATTTGGTCATTTTAAAAATCAAGATAAAAAGAAAAGAAATCACAATTTTAAATTAAAATTATGGTTTACTAATTGAAACTTTGTTTTAATAGTCATAGAACAGGGGTCCATCCAAGCCAAATTTACTACCGCTTAGCGTTACCTTCACAAATTCAACTTTAGAAAAATACTTTTTCGTCAAATTTTATTTTAGTGTCTTGTAAGAAACAATAAATCCATATTTTTGTGTTGATTTTTTAATATGATTTTTAATTTTCACAAATTATGTCTAAATTTTCACAAAATAGGTATCTCTCAGAAAAACCTAGACAGACCCCTGAAGTATTCTTCAAATTTTCTACTTCATCTAGTCTTTAAATTTCAATTATGCATTTATTTCAGAATGGTTGCAATTCATTCAAAGCTATGTATTAAAATGAAAAATTACTTTAGTAAGTTAGAGCTTCTAAAATATTGTGATAATATAGTTTTAATATTAATTTAATTTTGATTAAACATTTACAAAGTTTTTTTAATCATAAATGAAAGTTCTTACAGTGTATTTGAATAAAAGTAAAAAAAATCTGATTTAAATCAAAAAAATCTGATTTAAATCAAAAAAATCTGACTTTTTTGATTTTTTTTTAAAAAAATCACGAACCCTGCTTTAAAGATACCATAGCTAATACATTTACTCTTGATAACATGAAAATTTTTTATTATTAATTTTTAAACTACCTTCACTGGTACATTAGACACTAAGGACAGAGGAAGGTTCTTGTTTATAAAACCAAAACTATAGTGCGTCCATTTCTGCTTTATTCATGTTGTTTTAGTCTATGTAGCACAAAGTATACCCTCAAAACTATAGTGTGTCCATTTCTGTTTCATTCATGCTGTTATTTGCTTTAGTATATTAGTGTATTATTTGCTTGCAAAAACTATATGTGAGGCAATGACTACCCATAACCCCAGCAGCAAAAACCACTGTATTTACCTGAAAGATTCTCATAACACTATAGAAATTTTTTTAATTTATCTGCAAAGCTTTTTGGTCAAAAATTCAAATCAAATGTTAAAAGTTGAAGTTTTACAAGGCAAGAATGTCAAACACTACAATACAAGCTGAAATAATTGCTCTACTTAAAGAAAGTATGTAAGTAAGATTGTAAAGTTAATTCATTTCATGGAGATTTGCAGTTTATAGAATTGCATAATGTAGACCTTCTACTGTATATTATACATCAGACCACAAAAGAACTTATAACTACAAGATAATTAAATTTTCAGATACATAAATAAAAATGCTTTTTGGCATAAGCAATTTTAAATAACAATTATACCTAAACTCTGTTGAGGGAAATTTATGACCCAATCAGTTGAAGAAGATAGAAGCCCATGTTGTAAAAAAACAACTTTCTTTCCCTTCCGGGGGATTCTTTGAACTCCAAGAAGATAACCATCTCTTGTTTGAACAATATATTCTTCAACAGGGTAACCTTTACTAGAGATTAGTTCAGTCTAAAAAAAAAGAAAGAAAATTTTTCTTATAATCTAATAAATTTTTTATAAGAAAAAGAAATTTCTTACCAAAAACACACAAACATTTAAAGAAAAACAGACAAATCAATACAGTAAAACCTCGATTATTCAAAGTAATTAGAAAATACCCACTCTAGATTACCAAAATCTTCAGTAGGGTCAGGTGGGGTAAAGTGGGTACATGGAAGAAAGTGCGGCATATGTTAAAAAAACATTTATTTTCTCCTTTTAACTCAAGGTAATTTATTTAATATTTAAAGAGACATTTACAGGGAATGCGACAAAGCATTTTTATTTCAGTCTTGGAAACTGATAAAAAGGTTAATGTTTATAAACTATCTGCTTATGATCAACTTATACAGGATGCCAGATTAATCTACTGATCAACTTCCTTTCTAAATATCATTAAAACCTGGCAAAACTATTTATTTTAGTTCAAACATGTAGAGGGACATCTAATGAACAGATGTATAGTGAACAAAAAAACAAAAACAAAAAACAGATATCACCCTGAATAACTTTCTTTCTTATGATAGGATTTTCAAGTAATAAGTGTCAATCTTAATAGTTTCTGGGGGTGACTTCAATTATGCTAATTAATTACTGCTAACTATAATTAAGTTGTGAAATCAGACACAAAAACGCACTTTCTCTGAATAAGAATATTTCATTAATTCGATATTTCATATATTCAACATAAATTTAATCTTAAATTCTCAGAAAATAAATCTAAATTTAATATTAATTTGATCTCATTTAATGTGAAATACATGAAAAATGCACTTTCTCTGAATAAGAATATTTCATAAATTCTATATTTCATACATTCAACATTAATTCAATCTTAATTAAATTCTTTGAAAATAAATCTAAATTTAAGATTCGCTTGATCTCATTTAATGTGAAATACAAGAAAAATTATCTTATAACAATTAAATGCACTATTTAAAATTTGAAAAAAAAAAAAATTTAAGGGAAAGAGATTATTTCTACATGTGAAATACCAGAAAAATTATCTTATAATTAATAATTATACTATTTCAAATTCAGAAAAATGTAAGTAAGAGAAAGTGATTGTTTTTTAGTAGAATATTTGTTCTGGTTTAATTAAAGATAAAAACAATTTGAAGGTAGAAGAAATAAAGGAATTCTCCCTACAGCAAATTTTAAATATACAGTGATACCTCGAGATACGAGTTTAATTCCTTCCGTAACCTTGCTCGTATCTCAAAGCAATTTTCCCCATTGAAATCAATTGAAATGCCATTAATCCGTTCCAGTCCCAAAAATGCTACCCCCAATTATTTTTGTTACGTGTTTTTGAATAAGAAAAATGTATTTATAAATCACAAATATTGTATAAAAACACAATAAAAGAGAATGTAAAGCAAAAAAAAAAAAAAAAAACTGGTTTTATAAAGTGTACATACATATTTGTATTTTGGTCACTTAAATGCAACTTACATACAACTTAATTGCTACTGCATGCTTAATTTTAGTCACTGCTTTTCTCTTCACTGGTCTTTGCTTTTTTAGCCGGATTAAAAAAAATTGTCCAAGGAGGTTTGTTTCTTCCTCTTTTTCAGAATGCTGCAGAAATAAGTTAGTCAAGTGTCATTAAATAGCTCCGATGCACGACCAGTTGCAACTTTTTCGGGGTGTTTCTTTTCCACAAACTGTGAAATTCTCTCCCACATTCCCAAGAACTCTTTTATCTCACTTGTAGAGATAACCTCCTCCACCTCTGGCTCTTCCTCGAAACTAATTTCTTGCAGAACCCCCGAACGCTGCTGCGACTCTAACTCTTGTAATTCCTTGGTCGTCAGTTCCTGAGAGTGCTCATCGACGAGCTCGTTCACGTCTCTCTCACCCATCACCAGGTCCATCGATTTTCCCAGAGACACAATCTCCTCCTCCACTGGCACTTCAGATTCGAATCCTTCGAAGCTACAGACTCACTCAGGCCACAGCTTCTTCCATGCAGAGGTCAAGGTCCTCATTTTAACACTCAGCCAGGCCTAATCAATAATTCTGAGGCATATTACGATGTTAAAGTGGTCCTTCCAGTACTCTCGAAGGGTGAGGTTTGTGTTCTCTGTCACCACAAAGCAGCGCCAGAACAGGTGCTTAGTGTACAGCTTTTCAAAATTAGAAATCACCTACTGATCCATTGGCTGCAGGGACAAGAAGGACTTGCACGGCCGTTCCTCGTATTTCAAATGTCGCTCGTATCTCAAAACAAAACTTCACTCGCTCGACAGCTTGTTTCTCAAGTAACTCGTATGTTAGGGCACTCGTATCTCGAGGTACCACTGTATATTAGTATGAAAGAATATTAATTAATTAATACTGATCATTTTTATAAGGAAAAGAACCATTAAAATTTCCTAAATATTTTAACCAAACAGTTATGAGTTGCTAAGTACTCCAATGTTAATAGAATTCTACTAGAAAAATTGCTATGAAGGAATATTAATTAATTGATACTGATTATTTTTATAATAAAAAGTACCATTAAAATTTTGTAAATAAATATTTATATGAAACAGTTATGAGTTGCTAAGTGATCCATTATTAATAGAATTCTACTAGAAAAATTGCTAGAGCTTTTTTTTTTCAGAATGCAATATTTTAAAACAGCAATATTTTAAATAAATATTGGTATGAAAGAATATTGACTAATTGACACTGATTATTTTTAGAATGAAAAGTATCATTAAAATTTCGTATATAAATATTTATATCAAACAGTTATCTGTCTTAGCAACAGATAACTGTTTGATATAAATATTTATTATTAATAGAATTCTACTATAGTGTCCTATATTAATAGAATTCTACTAAAAAAATTGCAAGAAATTTTTTTTCTGAATGAAGTTATTCTGAAATTAAAAATAATACATTTTATTAATTATTATTTTTTTGCAATAAAATTTTCCAGTAATGTGCTTAAGTAGAGCAAATTATAAATTTTTTAGTCTGTTGTTTGTCATTTTTAAAGGTAGTCTGGTACACGTATACTGTCCCAAAAATGTCCCAGTTAGCCCACTAAGTGGCCTGAAATTTGCTTATTAACATAGTGCAGAATTAAATGAAATTAAATACAAGGAAAATATTGTAAATGAATTCTGTATATCTTTTATTATAAATGTTTTCAATTATAAAAAAGGCATTTTGAAAATATTACAAAAATAAATAAAATCATAATACAATAGAAATTTGATAACTGAATTGATAACAAATTTGAAAACACTGATTAACAGAAAAAATTCTAAACATAAAGAGAAAAAAAAAGTATAAAACATAAAATAGCACTTCATTATCAGTTATGCTTTTGATTGTAACAAGCAGAATGTATCTTAAAATGATAAAAAAAAAGTTTATCTAACTTATATTTATTTGTTCAATAAATACATTATTTAACCAATTTTAAAAATAATTGGAAAATGGATTTCGTAATGCTGTATTTTATCTTACACTTTTTTAGAACATTTTGCTCACACCAATTTATTTTTGCAGGAAAGCTAAGATAATGTAACATTTAAAAATTATATATTTATGCTTATAAAAACAAGGCTAATCTGTGAACATTTTCAAGTGTAGTTATAAAATATATTGTACAATTTAATGTAACAAAAACAATATTAATTTCTGGGTTATCTAATATATTACCAAAAAAGATTGATCACTAAAACTTAAAAATTACTAAAATTTAATGAATCTCCAAAACTTTAAAATAAAATTATTGTGATAGGGTGACCTGGGGTAATTCCTGATCAAAAAACGCAAATATCTATTTTGTGAAAAAACTATTCAAAATAGAATTTTAATATTTATTGGAAGTTTGAGGCTATATGAGATGAGTCCTATGCCAACTTCTTTTGTTTGAAAATCTAATTAGAATTTAAAAGATTTTAAATTTTTAGTGATCAGGAATTACCCCTGGTCTTCATCACTTTTGGGATAATTCCTGATCACTTTTGGGGTAATTGCTGATCACCAGTTTTTATTGTAAAGGGGCTGTTTGAAAATAATTATATAATGGTAATTAACAAATAAGACATCAAGATCAAAAAATAAACCAAAAAGATATCTTTAAGCAGCTAATAAAACAATTTATTTAAAAGCAAGAAGAATGATTAACGCCTTAAATTTTCAAAAATCTTTGCATCGTTACATACATTTTAGGCAATTAGCCAACTCATTCTCATGTTCTTCTGAAATATAAGAGAGTTCCCACATGGGTTACTTTTGCTGGATTTTTTGGGTTACTTTTGCTGGATTTTTTAACTTCATTAAGGGAAAGTGTAAAGTTAAGTAAGGTATGCCAACAGCTCTGGCAGCAGCTCTCACATTGAAATTTTAATTTTCAATCACTAAAAGAAATTCACTAATTTTGTTTACCAGAAGCTTAGTATCCTTTTTCGGCTTATAATTTCTCACCATATTTATACTAGGCTAATTTATAAACTTAAAAATTATTCTAACAGTTATACTAGGCTAATTTATTAACTTAAAAATTATTCTAACGATGTACACACATAAAATTAAGATAGAAGCAAGGTAAGACAAACCAGAAATGGTGCAAATCAGAATACAGTCTTGTATACAGTTAAAAACAAATTTTGTTCAAAACAAAAATTCCACTTAATAAATATGAACTGTTATTTAAGAAATGACAATTAGCTATTTATAAGCTATTTTATATACTATTTATAAGAAGAAATTACAATGATCAGGAATTACCCCAGTGATCAATAATTATCCCATATGTAGGGGGCAACATTTGATATAGTTTCCTATAGTAATCAATTATAAAATTTACAGTTGATGTGAAACAATTAAACAAAAGCTTACACTACTTTTATATCAAAGAAAAAGAAAGTAACTCAAAATATTTATCATTACGAGAATGAGGGGGATCTTTGCAGAAATATGCACATTTTGAAACCCATCTTTGAAATGGAAAATACAGAAAGCAGTTTAAAAGATACTTATTTTGTTAGATTAAACAAAAACTTATTATTAAGTAAACGTAGTTATACTTTAGTAAAGTGTACAAGCATTTTTGTCCATGTCTCAAATTAAAATAATTTTTTTAAAATAAAACTTAGGTGATCATTATTTACCCCAGAAACAGAGTGATCGTGAATTACCCCGGGTCACCCTATGTCTTAAACAGAAATACTTTAATGTTTTAAAAATGACTTATAAAAAATTTCTAAGTTTTTATAGGATATAAGAAGAAAAAAAAATAAGTGATATAATTTTTAATATTTAAAAAAACTACTATTTAAAGAAAAACAGTAAGAAAGCGCAGATGAACTAACAAAAACACAAATGTAATCACAAAATTTTAAAACTGGAAAAATTTAAAAAAACAAACAATATTTTGAACCTTTTTATAAAAAAAAAAAATCATAGGAGAAAATATATCAATATCAATTTTATCAATATCAAAAATATATCAATATCAAAATTTATCAATAGGAGAAAAACAAACAATATTATAATTTTTAATTTTATTCAAATTTGACAAAATTTTAAGTTAAATATTGACAAAATTACTAACATGGAAAATTAAGTCACAAAAATATAGAAATACATAAAATTTTGAAATCAGAAAAATTAACATTCAATCAATAAAATTGCAATATATATTTTAAATCTTGCTCTAACAAGTCTCGTGGATAAAATTATGAAATATTTTAAATCTCAAAAAAATAAAAAACGCAACAGAATGGAGAAGAAAATAGCTAATTTACTAACTAATTAAAAAAATCAATACCAATCTAACAAGTTCCCATTATTTCATGCTAATTAAAAGGAAAACAATCTTATGTTTTTGAAATTTATTTTAACTAAAATTAAAGCATTGTTAACAAATCATATACTGATAGAAAAAGAAAACAATATGATTATAAAATAATATTTCTTTTTGAAAAGTAAATTTTGTATTTGCTTTGTTACTTTCAGAAAGATGCAAAAGAACTTGAATCTGAAATTGCTGATATATTTTTGGAATTTGAGAAACTAATAAAAATTTTGGATGGATACTTTCTTTAAAAGCACAGTGCGGCAGGAAATTCAAGGATTGTCTGTTATAACCTTTTTTGACAAATCAGAAAGCACCTTTTGTTTATTTGTTTTCCTTTGAAATTTTGTATTAATTGTTTTTTGTGAATAAGCCAATGTCCAATATTTGCTCTATTTTTCTTTACAAAAAAAGCACTTACCTTCACAAAACAAGTGTTTCTTAGAGCATTTTGGAATGTGAAATTACTATAGGCAAGTTTTGCCTCTGAAGGGTTTTCTTGAAGAAACAATAAAGCAAATTCAACAGCATGGGTGAAAGAAATTAAACTTTTTGCAGATATTTTGAAGATTAATAATTTTATATGAGAAATTTAGAGAATTATTACACTGTGTATTTTTTTGTTTTATATCAGTTGTTAAACAGTCAACCCAATTTTTGGATTTACGGCAACTAATGTTCAACTCCATAGCCCTGTAATTTTGAACCAATCCAGAAGACAAGGAAAGTCCTGGATCAGTACCCCCAGAAGTGTGATTTGTTCTGGAAACATGGAGGACTTTGTGACTGGCCAGATTTAACGTGCATCAGTCACCATTTACTACATTGGGAGTCTTTGGCCGGCAGGGATCGAACCCACGACCTCTTGGACATGGTCCCAGTGCCCTACCGACCCGGTTATTCCGGCCCCATTTGTACTAATATTATAATTTAGTCTCCCTCAAAAATTGGGCGCCAGCAATCCCCATGATAGGGATCTTGGGGATATTTCCATATCATGATCTACAGTGCCAACTACAACAGGGTTCCCACTCTTTTAACAAAGCAAAAATTAAGCACTTTTAAGGACTTTTTTTGAAAAATTAAGGACCTTAAAGATAGTATAATTGTTTATTATCATCGAATAAATATATACAATCAGTGACAGTGCTAATTATGTAACTTTCTTAAAATAGATAACAAAATAATAGAAAACAATTTTATTATAATGTAAGTACTGATAAAATTCTATTAATTAACAGGGCTCACAAAAGTAGGACCAGACAATATTTGCAAGCCTGAATGATTATTAAGATATAAGTTTGAATTTTATTCTAATAGGCATTAATAACAAAAAGTTTGGGATCTTTGATTATGGCGTAGTAGATTTAAATTTTTATGTAACAATCTAAAACTTTAAAAAATTTTTTAAATTGCAGCAAAACAAGTTATAAACAGTTGTTAGGAGCAAATCATGCATTCTTAATTAGTACTCAGGAATAAAATGAAAAAACTTGAGGTTTTCCCCGAAAACCCAATAAATCTCAGGTTTTTGATGTAAAACCTAGGGGGGATAGAATTCTTCAAACCCTGTTTATTACACATCTGTTTAACTTTTAGTACAATCATGAATTTTAAAAATGTTACTGCTTTTCATAAATTTACAATTACTTATTATTCACAGAAATACTATACAAATTTATTTAATTCTTTCAAGATTTTTGGAAATAGTTTTCCTCATGGATTCTAGTAAAAAAATTAATTTCCGATACAGACATCCCTTCCTGTCTCTCAAAAATTCTTCAATCTCGGTGCATGGTCTAATTCTAGGTGATAAAAGAACAACTTTTTGCTTTAAAACATTGATCCGAAAAATTTCTTATCAACTATGCTGAAAAATTAAGCACTTTTAAAAACCTTGTACCAAAATTAAGTACTTTTAAGGGCCCTTATTTTCCAAAATAAAAGTTAAGCAGTTTTTAAGGACCGAGGGAACCCTGTACAATTACCAAATTCCTAATAGATTTTAAATTTGCAAATTTAAAAAAAAAAAAAAAAAAACATTTAGATGTTTGCCCAGGGGTGGCTGCAACTTATACCTTTCGAGTTGGTCTCTTTCCGTGATGTTTTGTTTAATAGTTTCTCATAGGCACCTGCCCGGAAGTTGGCAAGATTTGGCGATTTTTCAACAACCGATAACGATACGGGAATTTCCCCAGGATCTTGACCAATCGCTTAGAAATCTAACACAAAATAACCAAAACATCATCTACAGTACAATTATATGAGGGATATTAACGTATTGTGATCTGTTGTAGCATCTACAATCGCTAAATTGATTTTAAACTTGCAAATTTTTATTTAAAAAAGTGTAGAGGTCTGTCAAGAAGTGGCAACAAGTTGTATTCTTTGAGTCATTCCCTTTCTGGGATGTATTTTTTTAGTTTCTCCCGGTCATTGGGATGAGTTGTGATATGCAGTAGAATAATTGCCAAGTTTTTTCTACTCCTACACAGTAGCCTACGAGAAAATAAAAAAACATTAGAGAAAGAGATCAACTTAAAGGGTATAACTCATACCCATCCTCTAAACGTTTTTATAAAAAAATTTGCAAGTTTGAAATCCATTTGGCACCTTGGTGATTGTAATTGGGACAACAGATCAGTGGGGGGTATTTCCATATCATGCCAACTACAATCGCCAAGGTGCCAAACAGATTTTAAACTTGCAAATTTAAAAAAAAAAAAAAAAACATGTGTAGATGTTTGCCTGGGGATGGCTACTAGTTGTACATTTCAAGTTGGTCCCTTACTGTGATCGTTATTTTAGTTTCTCGAGGGGTCGCTGCCCAGAAGTTGCCAAGACTTCGCGATACGGAAATATCCCTGGGCCACTGACCAGAATTCACCAAGACTTGAAGATTGTTTTGGCATAGATAACTATACAGAAATATTCCCAATATTAGTGCATCACAGACATAGAAATATTAATTTTCTTAATTATCGGAAATTTATTTGTATACTACATCAATTAACTTATCAAAACATTAATTAACTTCACTCAATTTTGTATCAAGATCTTTGTTGATCCATAGTAAATTAAACATATAATTATTCAAACTAAATTGTACAATTATTTAAGTCAGGCACATACGTAGCTGTAGTAAAAATATAAATTATTGGAAATTTACTTTTATAGTATACTACATCAATAATTGGGCATTTAACTTATCGAAAATATACTAACCACATTCAATTTCATATCGGGATCTTGGCCGATCCCTAGTAAATCATTTATAAAATTATCCGGGTCAAATACCAAATTGTCATCTATTGAACACTCATATAACTGAGCTAGACACAGGAGAAGTAAAAATGCTCTCATGTTGCTCATTCTTGTTAACAAAAGAACAACAAACTGTTAAAAATGCATTTATTTGTGCTTTGACGTCTAAAATATGATAACATAATCTAAAAGAAATCGTGACAGCTGCGATTGATATCGCAGTTATCTGACACAAGTAATGCAAGTTTGATATGACAAGTGAAAATTAATAAGACATTGCGTCATATATATAACATGCTGTCCTTGATTTTCAGAGGAATTTGTAAACATAATCTTATTTAGCACGTGATTTTAAAGGGTTATTTTAAAAGGGAATGTTTCAAGATATTACCACAATAACTTTAAAGAAGACAAAACACTTATAAATAAAAAGCTGAGTACCCAGTTCGTTGCAGAAACAAATAATATAAAAGAAATGTGTAAAATGTCAACAAAGAAATTATGAGAGCACAAAGAACTGAGTATAAATACAACTTACTGGAGAAATAACAAGTTTTCTAAAACCGGAAAAAATAATTGTATTTCCGGTGTATCCCTCCGCCAATGTTTCATTTACTAGGTGAACAGGTTTCACCAAGTCAGGAATGAGGCTATGACGTATGAGGATTCAAAGCGGAGCCTTCAACAATCTTAATTTTTCAATCAATAATTTGTGTATTTATAACTGTTTATTTTTCAAATGTTGCTCTTAAAAGCTTGTCACTTAATGTCCAGGGTCGCGTCAAGCTAAAAATAACTGGGGAGTGGGTGATCTATGAAAACTTGATGGCAGGAGGCCCTATAAGTGCAGATAGATGAACAACGGACACAAGCATGCAGCAGTCAAAGGGGGGCATCCAATCATACAAACACCAAAACTTTAGTCTGTTTTTAGATTTCTAAAGTATTTTATTAATTTCGAAATTATATTTTTCATGGGGTAAATACTTAACTTTGAGAAATATACTTTATGAGAACTAAAGTATGATTTTCAAATAAATCTAATAATGAATTAAAATTTTTCCAAAATTATAATTTTCGCATACATTTACATAAAAATGAATTTAAATTTTTACGTTTGTATATAGTTCAAATGTTTTCTTTTAATTTATAGTTCAAATGTTTCCTTTTTCTTTTAATTTTTTTTACTTATAAATTTATTTATTTATCATTGTTCTCCCCCCCCCCTCCTCAAGATATATAATGTCTCCCTTTTTTTCAGAGGCATGAGGATATTTTCTGCACCCCACTGGACTTTAAATGCTCTAAAGATATTAGTATCCCCAAAGGGTTATTAAGAATAATAACATAAATGAAAACAAAAATTACATATAAATAAAGTAATAAGGATGCATATTTATCGATCTTTACACTTTTTTTCGAGAGATTTTCTGTAGAAGTAAAATAAAGCAGAAATGTTCACGTAAAAAATTTATGGAACTTTAACATATCATTATAGCGAATACAAAAATAAACACGGTTTAATAATATAGAACAAAAAATGTAATTAATAATCAGTAAATGTTAATAAACCCATTTCATTTTGTCATAAATTTATGAAAAACTTTTTTTATATAACAATTTCACATTATTGAAAATATTCCAACATTTTATATTCTGAATCCATTACAATTAAAATTAAGTTTTAAATTAACAATAAATCACCTTTATGGAGAAAAGGTGATTTTTGTATGAATATTTAAAAAAGCATAAAAAGATATACTTCTGGCCTTTTATTTTAGGTAGGGTCGGATTGAAAGCCCAAGGGGGATTAAAGGAACCTTAAAAGAATGTTAATAAATTGTTATTGATTTTCAATTTGATAATTTAAAACATTCTTGAATTAGTTAAACATTTTAAACTATAAATTTAAACATTATTGATTTTACACTAATTTTAAACAATTGATGCATATCAACTCGCGTATTTTTTCTTAGTTATAATAAAAAAAAAATTCATTGATAGCTGGACACAAAATATACTCTGGGGTAAGAAGGAGGAAAATGGATGGTATAAACAGAACTCGATGATATACTTTTTTATTTAGTATTTCTGTATTGCTAAGTAAATAATCCGACGAAAACATTATAAAACTATTGTTCAATATTTTACAGCTTTACAACATTTTATTTTATTTTTTGGGGTTTACGACTACTAACGTTCAACTCACTAGCCTTGTAATTTTGAACCCAATCCAGAAGACAAGCGAACTCCTGGATCAAGTATTGGGGGAATTCGCTATCGTGGAAGACTTTTTGAGGTAACTAACCAGCATTTGCCTTACATGGAGAGAAAAACCACGACCACGAAAAACGTCCACGGTTAGTCTGACCACAAGTGGGCTCTAACCCATGATCCATCTACCACTGAGGATATTTTTACGGCAGCATTGTGGTCAGTGCAAGCAGGGTGAGGAATTCGAATCACTGTCATCGCTGGGAGTAGAACCCGGTTCACCTCATTGGAAGGCGAACGCTCTATCCTATGAGACACCACGCTTATCTTCACAACAAAATTAAGTAAAATTATATAACTGAATTATTCGACTACCTTCCAAATCATCATTTTGCTTAGTCCAAAAATTAAAAAAAAAGACTCTTGATAATAACAGAATATTATAAAGCATTATATTATATGTACTACCACACCAAAGGAAATATTTATACACAAATTAGAGAGCCAACAATGTGGTATAAGTATGTATGCATATATTTCGTTTTTAAGCGTTAAAATGGAGAAATTGATGTTCATATACTTTGTCCTATATCTGCCTTTAATATATTAACCTATAATATTCAAACTTGGCCAGGTATTATATTATATCATACTATAGTTTCATATAAAAAGAAATCATTATAGACAAATCAGGAAGCCCACAACGTGGCAAAATATTTATGTATACATTTGGAAGTGCATTAATTAAAGTTAAAATGGAGAAATAGTTGCTTTTATATATCATACATATATATATGGCCTTATATCTCCCCTTTTAACCTTTAATATTCAAATTCGGTCAAGTAATAGATTATATTATATTATACTACCATACCAAAGGAAATAATTATACACAAATTGGAGAGCCCACAATGTGGCATAATATGTAAGTATGTATGCATAGATTTCTAATTGCGTTTTAAAGCGTTAAAAGGGAGAAATAGTTGCTTATATACTGCATACATATGAGGCCCTAAATCTCTCCTTAATATTAACCTAAAATAGTCTGGGTTTTGGTTCATTTAATCGACAATCACTTCATTGACAGGACATTTCCTCGACACCACTTCATTAACAGATCATTTCAAAGACTAGGTCATTTCGTCGACAAGGTCATTTCGACCACAGGGTCATTTCGTCGACAGGGTCATTTCATCGAAAGGATCATTTCATTGACAAGATCATTTCGTCGATAGGGCCATTTAGTCGCCAGGATTGTTCCGTTGACAGGCTCGTTTTATTGACAAAGTCCTTTCGTGGACGTAGTCATTTTGTCGATATGATCACTTCGTTGACAGGGTAATGCGTAATTATGAAACTATTTTTAGCGATTGATTGCTTTTCGTCATAATTTAGTGTATTTTTACCCTAGATATTTTTATTATTAATTTGATTTGTTGTTGTTGTTGTTCATTTACGTCGCACTAGAGCTGCACAATGGGCTATTGGCGACGGTCTGGGAAACATCCCTGAGGATGATCCGAAGACATGCCATCGCAATTTTGATCCTCTGCAGTGGGGATGGCACCCCCGCTTCGGTAGCCCGACGACCTGCACGCGAAGTCGAGCACTTTACGGTAGAACAGTTTAACGAGGACCCATACCGCACACCCTCGGTCTCTACGCAGGCTGATCCAAGTGGTCACCCACCCGCACACTGACCGTAGCCAGTGATGCTTGACTTCGGTGATCTGCTGGGAACCGTGTCTTAACGATCAGTCCACTGCGGGACTTATTAATTTGAAAAATACTGTTATATAATATTTATACTAAAGCAGAGCGTTTTTACCCTGCTACAATAGTAATAAAAGAAGCGTTTTTTATATTTTTATTGATAGATCTCTCCTTTAGCTGTATATCCAGTTAAAAAAACGAAACTTTTGTGTGTTCTAGTTGTATTTTTCAAGTATTTATTTCTCAGATAACATGTTTAATTTTAAAGTGAGTGCATTATTATGGATTAGCATCGCAAAGGAAATAGCTATAACTGCTGAAAATGATTTTCGATATAGCAAGTGAATGAAGGGAGAAAAGAACACGGAAATAAATGAATTCATGAATCGGTAAAATAATAGATCCTAAATTAGAGAACAATGATATAATTTTATAACGGAAAATTATATTTTAATTTTGTTCTTCAAATAAATTTATAAGTAGTTGAGAAGCATTTAACCGAGAACAGTATCAAGCTCTACTTTTCAATATCTCAATTGTAATAGAGCAACACTTGTTTTGAGGATAGGTAAGGATTGTCTTCAGATCACTACTAAACTCGATATCCTGACCGTTGTCAACAGCCCATTGTGGTTCCAGTGTGAAATTAACAATCAAATTAATTTTAATATCGAATCAAATGAATAAAATATGATATCGTAAGAATTAAAAGTAATTAAAATATATTACAATGAAAATTTAGAGACTATTTCGAGGGGGGAAGCCCAATTCTTAGCTTTAAAATTATTTTAATTATGCTTTAGCAAAACCATAGACTTCAGGGTAGTTCCAATAGCAATGTAAATAATCATAGGCCTTATTTAATTATCTATGCATAAGTAAACTGATTCATATCGCATATTGCGAGTAAATTTCAAAAAATGTGGTTTCGAAACAAATAAGGGAGTATTTACATGGGGTTAGAATTGACAAATAGAATATTTCTGATACTTCATCAATCAGAAATTTTCTATTTTGGCAAGAGGGAAAAACTATGACATATTTTTTTATGTGGTTACAAGACAAAACACAGCATTTTTAAATAGAAAAAAGAAGAAAAAAACTAGGTTTTTATGGTGGAAATTTTTTTTTTAATATTTAATTTAATTGCAATTTTAAATCTTTTATTCAGCGTCTTTAATTTGCATTTTCATCTTATTTCTAACAGCTTCTTTGAATTCTTGCCAGCGTCTTTGGATTTTCATCTTATTTTTCCCAACATGCATTTTTTTCAAGATTTTTATAATCTTAAGTTTCGCGTCCTGCTCACTTCGCTCACCATCCTTAATAATAGCCTCTCACTCACTTAGTTTTTTTTTTTCGTTTATAAATTGATATTTTTGTTAGAAAAAAAAAACGATGAAATATATAATTACTGAAATTTTATGTAAGAAAATTTCGTTAATTATATATTTCATCTTTTCAATTGTAACAAAATGAATGATTACTTGCATATGAAAAAAAAAAAATCAACTCTACTTGAAAAAATAAATATTTGAACATAGGAATAGGAAGTAATAAATAAGAAGTAATTTTACTAGCTAATTAACGAAGAGATTTGTGTGCTTTTCTGATTAAATTTTTTGTAACCACTACTACTGTTTTTTTTTTTTTTTCCCTTNTTTTTTTTTTTTTTCCCTTGCTATTTTCCCCCTTCATTCACTTGTTTTATCAAGATTCATTCACAATAATTAATGCAATCGCTTTTGCGATGCTAATTTTCAATACAGCAGATTAAAAATTAATCTTGGAAATAAATCTGTAGAATACATCTGAAAATGCGTAAAATACAACTAGAAAATCAAATGTAAAATAGGTTTCATTTTTGCAACGTGATGTAAACCAAAAGTCAATTTTCGGAAAAAAGGCTTCATTTCTGGCAACTACAACATACTATAAAAATTTTGTTTCAGAGTAGGTTTAAAAAACTTACAAAAAAAAAAAATACACTAAATTATAAAGAAGTGCAAATGACATAATATAAAACAAATCTCAAAAATAGTTTCAAAATTATGAATGACTTTACCTACGATATTACTTTGTCTGCAAAATGACCCTGTCAGCGGAAGAACCTGTCGACGAAATGACCCTGTCGACGAAATGACCCTGTTGTCAAAATAACCCTGTAGATGAAATGACCCTGTCGACGAAATGACCCTGTCTATGAAATGACCTTATCGACTAAACATCCCTGTGGATAAAATGACCCTGTCGACGAAATGGCCAGTAGATGAAATAGCCTTGTCGATGAAGTAGCGTCGATGAAGTGATTATCGCAGAACGCGAGCCCAAATTGAAATAAGGACACCATATTTTTCACACTTATATGTACAGAAATATTTATAGAAATATTAAAAAAAAAAAAAAAAAAAAAANAAAAAAAAAAAAAAAAAAAAAAAAAAAAAAAAAAAAAAAAAAAAAAAAAAAAAAAAAACATAGAGTTCAAAACTCTAAAAATCTAGGTAATACTTAGTGCTGACTAAAGATTGGGTGAATTACGAATTTTTTTTACATTTTGCAACACAGGATTAATTTGAAACTATCTTCATCTTAAAATATTGGTTTGGTGTCATATTTCCCAAAAAATACCTATATATACTTAGAGATATTCGTAGATATATTTCTTTAAAAAATAAGTCCAGAGCAGATAAAGGGCATAACATAAGGGTAGATCTTTTGCGAATATTTTACAATTTTTTCCAACTAGACATTAATTTCAAACTGGTTTCATATTTAAATGTTGGCGTCAAATTTTCTAAAAGTACACATTTAGTCAAAATCCTGTAAAGCCCAGATCATATACAGAGCTAACCAGCTTAAAAAATCATTAAAATAATATGCTAACCAGTGTTAAACATAGAGTTCGTTATTTAACTATTTTTTTTAATAATTTTTTGAATGCGTCATTCATTTGATCCTGAAGTAACAGTGGATTGATCGTAAAGCAAGATTCCCAGTGGATCACCTAAGTCAAGAATCACTGACTGTGGTCAGTGAGCGAGTGGATGACCACTCGAATGTCTACGAATAGACCGAGGGTGTGAGGTATCGGCCTTCGATAAATTGTTCTACCATAAAGTGCTCAAATTCGCGCTCAAGTTGTTGGGCTACCGAAGCGGGTTAGCCAATCCCCTCTGCAGGGGATCAAAATTGTGATGACATGTCTTAGGATCATTGGTTGCCCATAGTCCATTGTGCAGCTCTAGTGCAAGTAAAAGCTTTCTACATAAATTATTTGGAATATTTTTAAAAATATTTTTTTAATAGTTTTTCTTCTTCTCTTTTCATTAATCTTTATTACATTATTTTCCAAGTTTTCTCTATATTTTTAATAACTTATTTTATGAGTGTTCCATATATNAATTAAAGGTCTTCAAATAACGATTCTTCTTTTAAACTCTAATAAATCAGGTAACAAATACACGTGTCCAAGAAATACTATCCAAGAGAATCTGGAAACGTAATTATCACGTTGTCCAACGTGACAACGTGATGATTACATGTGAATAATATATATATATATATATATATATATCCCCCTTAAGTTCAAGAGTTCTATAATTTTTAATATTCTTTAAAAGTTTGTTTGCTATATGCTGAATAGAAAAAAGAAGAAAAAAAAATGTTATTTAAATCATCAAATTTAAAAATGGAACTTTTGCGCTCAATTCGTGGTATATTCAGTATAACACGTAGCAAGTATCTTTGTAATTATTATTATTTTTAAATATAACAGTACATTTCGTAGTAGTAGTTGTAGTAGTAGTGATTTATTTGCGTCGCACTAGAACTGCGCAATGGACTATTGTCCTCGATTTGGGAAGCATCCCTGATGATGATCCTAAGACATGTAATCACAATTTTAATCCTTTGTAAAAGGAATGGCTTCCCCTTCTTTGGTAGTTCGAAAGCCTGCACTCCGCGAAGTTGAGTATTGTGCGATAAAACAGTTTAACGAGGACCGATACCACACATCCTCAATCCCTTCACAGGCTGATCGAAGTAGTTACTCACCCACTCACTGATCGCTGAACCATTGTAAGAATTTCTGATGGGCGCATGTAAAAAGAGTTTTTAGAAATAAGAAGAAAAAAAGATTTATTTTACCAGTATTTTAAATGAATTATAGCCTTGGAACAACGTTGAAAACATTTCTGCAGGTGACAGTGGATCTTTTTTTTCCCTTTTTTATTGTATTTATAGAACTTTTAAGAACTGAAAATACTTTGTTAAATTTACAAGTTTATATTTCGTAAAAAAAAATTTTATTTTTAAAAAAAGAGACAAATAAATTTTTTTTCATTTTATTTACTTATTTATTTATTTATTTTTGCGTGTAAGTTACTTTTGCGTCTGCGTATCTAACTCAACTGCGAGTAAATAATATTTTTGTAATAAATTTCTATAAGTAATTTCAAACAACGGTAATTAGAATAAGTAATTAGTATTTTCGGTGACTAGAAAGCTCAAATTTTGACGTGAAACAACAATAGAATAAATCCAGCATTACAATTTTTCAAAAAAATCAAAAAAAAAGNTTTTTAAAAAAAAAAAAAAAAAAAGTGTCTAATCTAAAAGTGTTAGCGCTATATACGCTTTTACCTTTATAACGTTAAGATCAAATATTTTTTTTTTTAAGTTGTTAATATTTCTAGACATATATGAACATATCTAGAAAAATAATTTCCGAACATATGACATCCATATTTTATTATGAAACGAGTTTTAAATTACATATATTTCCAATTAAATAATCTGTCGTTACAAATTATTATAAAATATTCGAAAAATGTCCATCCTTATGCTTGTGATTTATATACCCTTTTTTTATGTGAAGATTTTTAAAAAAATGCCTTAAATTATTCTAAAAACAAATGAATATTTTCACATAAACACAATTTTTTGGATCGTTACGGTGCACAAGTTCAACCTTTTGACCCCGTCGTGGGTGCCCATCGTAAGATCTATAATAGTATCGAAATAATTTTTATTGCTCTTTCTAAACCCTTTAATTGAATCGGAAAAAGCCGATCGAAATCAAAGGATTAATTTGGCGCTTCGTCCCTCCGATTGCATTGTGGCGCCCCCACAAAACATGAACTGCATAACAGACTGACTTAGTGACAGAAGCTACGAAAAAGAACGAAAAGGTTCATACGGAAGAGTTTTTGTCCATTTTACCCCTTCAAAATTTTAGAAATGTTTCACAAACTATCTACAATGATACATTTCAAGCATATTTCCATCAATGCTCAGAGAAATAATAAAAAATTTTAAAATCTCCTTTTTACGGTAAGTATGACTGATTCTTTTTTAAATTTTTTGATTTTATTTTAAATGTCACATTTTCTTACTTTACTGTTTTCGATCTTATAAAAATTTATCACTGTTTTAAACATTAAAAATTCGAAAATTTTCATAAGTATCCGATAGACGGCACTAGTTGTCCGTCTGTTAAGCTAAGGTGTACAGGTGGTTCTCGAGAATAAATGGACGACAGGTGGAATGATTTTCAGTCTTATAAATAATTTTTTTTCTTCATAACTTATTAAAGAGCCTTTCAAATTGTAATTCGTTTGTTTATTTTTTCTTGAGCTTTTTAGTGAAATAAACAACGTTTTTGCTAAACTAACCGATTTGTGCCGTATTTACAGCTCTGTTTCTTTTTTAAAAAATGATAAATAATGGCCACACAATTGTTTTATTATTAGCATTTATAAGGGAGGAATAAAATATTCTTACCCATCCTAATATTATAATGATATAGGTATCGAGCTTAAATCGTCTAAAGTTGTGACCTTTTCAAAATAAAATGGTAGCTAACATAAGAAAATATCCACTTAGTTTAAACGCCAATACCTCTTTTCAAGTCATTAAAAATATTGCAAAGTTTGGATTAAATTTATCTTCTAATATAAATTATTTTGTTTATTGTCAATAAAAATTCATTAATACGTTTAATTCATTTATATGTTTTTAATTCAAATAATTTAAAACTGAATTGGATTTTTTCCAGGACACTGCAAAAAATAATGACGATAACGAAAGAAAAAAAATGAAAGAAATAAAAATTAACCAATCCATTGTTCAGGGACAGATGTAATAGTTACTAGTTTAAAATTAAACAAGTAAAAGCTGATATAGTACGAGAAAGTTAAATTTTTCTCATTTACTATTTTTATATTCTTTATTTTAGTTTTAAGCAGAATTTTAATATAACTTTTTATATTTAAATGAAATTTATGTCAACTTTATTTTCCTAGAGGAAAAAGAGACATTTATATCTGTGTACTCATTATTTTTATTTTACTGCACATTCCATTGAAAAAAATAATAATATAGATTGAATAGTTGCCTACAGAATTATTTGTGTTTCTGATTACTTTTACAAATATTTTTTTTAAAATAAATATTAGGTTCTCCGTTAAGATTTTTCTCAACTAGTGAAACTATATACATTTATTTCATTATAAATTCATATTTGGGTGATTCTTTGAAAATATGACAATTCGGAACAAAAAATTTCTTCAAATTTAAAGTCTTCAAAATAATCTAATTTTTTTGTATATTTATTTAGTTACATTTATTAATAACTTACAGACAGCAGTGTAGTTTATTGACATTTGCTAAAAAAAAAAAAAAAAAAAAAAAAAAAAAAAAAAAAAAAAAAAAAAAAANTAAAAAAAAAAAAAAAGAAAAAGAAAAAAAATAGAAATTCATGACATTTTGAATGCCAGGAAAATTACATATTAGCTTAGAAGTTAAAAAAACAGTCATTTTAAGCTAATAGTAAATAACTCAACTTAAGCCTTTGAGTTAGATGGATCATGAATTGCTTAAATTAATTCCTTTATCCACTGTAGAAAAAATCAAAAATGTTTTTGTTGCTGATATGTTCAGTATAAAATTGTGTATAATAATCAATCATTAAATTAAAAAAAATTAACTTTGATTACATTCAAGCATATTACAATCTTACATAAACTTGGTATTAGGTTAATATTTGCTTTCTCTCTTTATATTCAACTGTTTAAAAAATTTTCTGGTAACTGTTTCAATGTCCTGGCATTCATAAGCCAGGAAAATGACAGCCAGGATAATGACAATTTGCCATTATATAGCATTTAACTTTAATTTAACATTTCGATCTAAGATGTTTACATTCCGCAGAAAGCAACAGGATTTCTTGAAATAACTCAGGTAAATCTATGTAGTTTATGTTTTTAATGATTTCAAGAAGACAGGAAAATGACAACATAAAAACCAACTCACCTTGAAAAATTTTGTGAAATAGGTTTAGAACCAGAAAGTTGGTACTTTATTCATGCAATAAGACATGTTCAGATAGGATGGTATTCTAATCAATTTATTAACATAAGATATTGATTGCTGGCGCTATCTATTTTGGTTATTAATCACTAAATAAAAGTAGCCAGGAAAATGACAGATTTTCTCGTGACAAACAAATTATTGACAGAAAAATTTTTTTTCAGCAAAGTTTTTGTGAATAATACCCTCTGCATATATTTTAGAAATGCTTACAACGGTTGAGATAAAAAAAAAATTAGATATTGAAAAATTTATGGGATGTTTTGAATTAGTTATTATTGGAAATATTGTTTGTGACATACCAGGAAAATGACATTTTGAAATTCAATAAAGTTTTTTAAATATACTAAGTAGCCAATGCCCCAAGGTCATTTTAAAATACTAACAGCAATGCTATTTATTAAATTTTTTTAAAAAAAAAGTTCTTTTAGTAGTATAGTATTAGATCTTAAAGCAAGAGACTGTAAATTGTCATATTTCGTGAGAATCACCCATTTAATATACATGTAAATTCATATTTTTAATACATATTTATACTCATTTCTTCATATTAACAATATTTGGTTTGATATTTGTAAATACCTGAAAATTTTAATTGTATTTATAAAATATTATCATATTTTTACAGTTCTCAATATGATTTTAAAATCAAGTTCTACTGTACTCTTACATATTACGATTTTAGATCTAATGAAATATATTAGGAATTAATTAAACTGTATTTCAGTTATAAGTTATTTAAATAAAGCTTTATATTTGATATATTTTTTATAAACGATGTTTTTTTTCCATTTTTTTTCACTGGAGTTGTAAGAAAAGGAAGCAATTTCCATGGTTTTTTCTGAGTTTTTATTCTCACTTGTGGTTAATCAACTCATTTCTATTTTGAACCCTCTAAAATTTTAAAAGTAAAATGCATTTCAGAGAATGCTTACTTTCTTTTTAAGCTGTATATTTTCGAACCTATAGTTTTTTAAAGTAAAATACAGTAAAATCTCGATATAACGACATATTACTTCCGCTATTACCACAAATGTTCAAGTTAATGTCAAAATTCTGATTTCTAAAATTAGAGATACAAAATTTGTATGTTTAAAACGAGTTGAAAATTATTTATAACGAGTATGTCTATAGCAAGCCTTCCTCTACTACGACAAATTTTTTTTAGGAAAATACATTTTTCTGCTCTTTAAAGGAGCAATATTATATATATAAAAAAAATTTAAATTGAAAACATTTTTATTTTTCTTCTGACATTAATACGAAAAAGGGAAAATCAAACACCGTTTCCTCCGGACAATTTTAACCCCATATTTTTATAAAGCAATGTGTAGAGGACAAGCGGCTAAGTTATATTCTTCTAAACAATATTCTTTTTCTATTTTTAGAAATTCTGCCGAGCATTTAAAAAAAATTTTGAACCCCTTATTTTTCTACTTAACAACTTATTATTAAAATCAACATTCACTGTTATTAATGACGTCAAAAGGTATTGCACTTCATTTCATCTTGCAATATATTGTTCCTATTGCAGATAATTAATATTGTTTATTATGCAGCACCTAAACAAAAAGTGCAATTAAACCCTTTAGAAGGATTGAGATCCTCTTGATTGGTAAAGAAAACATTGCTTTTTATAAAGTACAGCTACATAATACAATTACTCTAGATGCGTATTTTAAACCAAAGCTTCATTTTTTAATCTTCTTCTTATTGCTATTTATTTTTATGTCATTTGTTAATAACGATAAGCTGCCTAAAACAACTATTTCATCTGCTATTACGTATTATCGTTATAATGGACTAATATTGTTATTCGAATTTTCATTCGGATCGATTACGTAGTGCGCATCAAAGTATTTTTCATTCCTTCCTCTTCCTTTTTTAAGAAGTCTACCTGTAGCATTCTAATTTATAACACGGTAAATAATAATTTAAAAAAATTGTACTTTAGTTTTATTACATAAAATTAAGTTTTACCTCTCATTGTTAGTTAATTTCAATGCACACCCCATTGTTTATTTATTTACTTATTCTTTTTTTTTAAATTCGACTTGACAAAGAGATTTGTTTTTGGAAAAATAACGTATACAAATAACTCTGAAAACAACATCAGAATTTGAAACAATAAAATTTCTAATTGAAATTTTAATTCGGTGCCTTAAAGTTTTGGGACAATGCAAATTTTAATTTTTTGTCAAATTTGCTATAATTTAACGTTTTCAAAATTTCTTTTTCTGTTATAAATTTTTGAGTATTTTAAAAACCTTTTCTAATATTTTCGTCTGCACGATAAAACTTACAATTTTGGGACCATTTGGGACCAGAACAATTAAAAAGAAACCCTGGAGGTTCTAATCTCAGTATTTTAGATTTTTTCCGGACAATAGAAAACCCGATTTTTGGCATTAGCAATTTTTGAAAGGTACAATGCTGCTGAATGATAGTCTTTCATTTTCGAAATTTTTTGAAAGATATAGCGGCGTTGAATTAGTCATTCATTTCCATCATTTTTTGGGTTACAAGGTTGTCGCAGAAAAAAAGACCGAATTTTGCCAAAAATCTTACTAGAAAACTTCGTGAAAACACAAGTAAAAAAATAAATGCAATCTGTAGTTTATAAAAGTATATTAGAATATTAGTGCAATCGAAGGAAAATTAGGTAAACAATATCGTACATTATTAAATTATTCTCATCAAACTATTAGTTTGCTGATATTTCTTTGCCCAGTAAAATAAAAAATAGTATTTAAATGAATTCTCTGAGAAAAAATTCCATTCTTATTGCTACTCAAGTAGTGATTATTTATATTTGTTTAATTCTTATTGATATTTATGTCATATATATAGATTAAGTTTTTTTCCGCATTATATGGATTTTAGTGTCTCATTAATCAAAAAATAGATATTAATTTTTGTAATTACTATAAACTAATATGCATAATAGTTAGTTTTGAACTCTATGAAAAAAGAAAGGGCACTGATTGATTGTATCTGACTTTATTGACCAACTACTAGCTGCTTCAGGAGGTTTCTTTTGGAGGACGCCATACCACGCAAGATCTCCAATTCATTTCTAATTTAAAATTTTAAACAAGCCTAGAGAAAGTTTCAATTATTTCATTAGAAGAGAACTTCTCCGTTGCGTAATCCTAATCTCATAATTTTCATTTGTGTATTATTAAGAGACTTACTCTAGGTTTGTTTGAACTCTACACTTTAAATAAATTTTAAATTAGTAATGAAGGAGAATTTGTCGTGAAAATTTTCTCTCCTCTTAAGGGATTGGAGTGCCTTCTTGTTTTTAACATTATTGTTAAAAAGCATTTATTTTTACGAAAGTAATTTAATAAGAAAGACTTGACAATTATTGTTATTGGAATGTAAGCCAAGAGAATGTGACGCAAAGTTTAACCCCGCTATAATAAATACTCTGTTGTTGTGAACATTTTAAGTGGTTCGTCAAAATAATTATTTAACTAATTTTATTCCATACTCTTATGGATGATGATTTAAATACAAATAAAAGCAAAAATAAATTTTGAGATCCTTACCTTCATGAATAGAAAGTTTACAGCTGCTTAGTGTGCGTAGCGATATTTTCAAACACATAATTTTGTTTTCAATAATAGAACTAAATAATATAATTTCTGAATTCAAATCTGTTGCATTTTATAAAATTTTAATGATATCAAGCAATTTTGGTGAAGTGAAAATCTATTTTAGTTATTTATAGATATAGTGTTAGAAAAGACGACATGATATATTTAGAAAGAACTCGCTTTTTTGGCAGTTCTGATTTAACTTCGACTTATTTCTATTAGTTATTCTTGCAAGCCTTTACTTATTTGTTGCTGTTGCTGCTGTTAATTTACATCGCACTAGAGCTGCACAATGGGCTATTGGCGACAGTTTGGGAAACATCCCGGAGGATGATCCGAAGACATGCCATCACAATTTTGATCCTCTGCTGTGGGGATGGCACCCCCGCTTCGGTAGCCCAACGACCTGCGCGCGAAGTCGAGCACTTTACGGTAGCACAGTTTAACGAGGACCACCAATACCGCACACCCTCGGTCCCTTTGCAGACTGATCAAAGTGGTCACCCACCCGCACACTGTGATGCTTGACTTCGGTGTTCTATTGTGATCGTGTCTTGACGATCAGTCCACTGCGGGACCTTTTACTTAAGTATATAAAACTGCAACGTATATAAAACTGCAACTGCACCTGCACACTGACCGTAGCCAGTGATGCTTGACTTCGGTGATCTGCTGGGAACCGTGTCTAAACGATCAGTCCACTGCGGGACTACTTATTTCTATTTGTTCTTTTTTACAACGTGCATACGTTAGTGTTTGTATTTAGTTAGAGTAGCGAGACAAAGTTTATTTTGTAAATAAAATTTAACAGTTAGTATATTGTTGACAAGGTA
This sequence comes from Parasteatoda tepidariorum, assembly GCF_043381705.1. Lineage (NCBI taxonomy): Eukaryota > Metazoa > Arthropoda > Arachnida > Araneae > Theridiidae > Parasteatoda > Parasteatoda tepidariorum. The sequence continues at coordinate 58,112,786 of NC_092215.1, read as the reverse complement.
ATAGGTGTTTAATAGCGATTTTTATTCTAATATTAATTTTAAGTTTTTGTTACTTCTTAAATCACATGCTTACTATCTTTTCACTTACTATACTTTCACTCTATCTGTCCGGTCCCGTGATAGCTCAATAGTTAAAATTGAAGGTAATGCGGACTGTATAATAATAATTAAATATTTATTTAACAAATTATTTGATTAGTTCACACATGAACTTACATTAGAGAGCGACCATACGCTCTTAACAATTCAATCAACAAGAACAAGAGTGAATAGATCAAAGGGTTACATTATGATGAAAGATGGCTGGCGCAATACAATCTCGCCAAACGGTAATTCAACACCAAACATAACCGCCGGGGTTGAAATATTAATTTCAAAAAATAATAATCAAATTTAAATTAATAAAATGCACAAATAGTTATAAAAACACACCAAATAAACAAAGTTTCAGTTTTCCAAATACTAATTATACAACATTAATTCTCAATAGGTAAGACAGCAATTTTTGAAATTGCTCTTTTATAAACACCATTTTCTGTTTTTACTGAAACAACTCTTACACGGTTAACTTTTCCACAAAATATTTCATTTATTCTACCTAATAGCCATTTACATGTAAGGGTTTTCTTCCTTGAGTACTACCATATCTACTATTTTAACATTTTGTTTTGTAAACATCCATTTGTTTCTCTGTATCAATGTGCTCAGATAATTATTAGTCAACTTTTTCCATATATTTTGAACCATTTGAGTAGTTTTTTGTCATAAATTAAGTCTATTATTATCTATATCTAATAAGTTAGGCTCAATAATTGCATTTATTGGTCGGCCTATAAGAAAATGACGAGGAGTTAACACATTTAAGTCATCAATGTTAGAAGTTAATGGTGTTAGGGGGCGAGAATTTAAAATTCCCTCAACCTGAGTAAAAATGGTTAAAAATTCTTCGTAAGTTAATGTCGCATTTCCAATTGTTCGCTTTAAATGAAATTTTAAGGATTTTACTCCTGCTTCCGATAGACCATTAAAATTTGGTGCTCTAGGCGGAATAAATTTCCATTGTACATTTTCTTCTGCTAGAAAATTGGCTAAAATGTTGTTATGTTTAATAAAAATATCCATTAATTGTTTAATTTCGGAATTTGCACTTACGAAATTTTTAGCGTTATCATTAAATATTTTTTGTGGTTTGCCTCGTCGGGCAAAAAACCTCTTTAAGCAAGCAATACATGCTTCTGCGGTTAAATCGTTAACTATCGCCAGATGGATTGCTTTCGTTGCTGTTCAGACAAAAATACAAACGTATATTTTGTGATAGTTGCCTTTACGTTGGCCTTTGTATCTAATCAAAAATGGGCCACAATAATCAATAGAACAACAATTAAATGTAAAATTAACATTTATTCTTTCACTTGGTAACTCACCCATTATTTGTTGAGAAATTAACGGATTTGCTTTAAAACAAATAATGCATTTGTGAACAATTTTTCTAGGCTACATTTCTGCCATTAAGTGGCCAATAAATTTGTCTAACAGCATTTAGCAACTCTTGCGGACCATTATGAAAGTTCTTAATATGATAATAATTAAAAATAAGTTCAGTTATCTTATTCTTTAGCTGGCAAAATAATAGGATGCTTTTGATTAAAACTTAAGTTTGAGTTTGTTATTCTACCGCCAACTCGAATTAAACCTTTTTCATCTAAAAATGGATTGAAATATTTTAACTTACTTTTTGGAGTCAGTGGCAAACCTTTTTTCAGCATACAAATTTCTTCTGAAATATACCTACTTTGTATAAGTTTAAGAAGATGATTTCTAGCGTTTTCCATTTCATCTATGGTTATAGTACCTGTTTCCTTATTAAGTGGATTCCTACAATTGTAAGAGAACCTAAAAAGTAAACTAAAAATTCTTATCAGTTTTAGAAAATCATTTGTAACACTTAGGCATTTGTCAATAAATGAGTCATTTTTTATAGTCATTAATGAAGTCGCTATTGGTTTCAGTTCGGTAGAAAAGAGTTCATCATTGAAGTGAGTTTCAACTTGAAAATTTTCCTTATTTATGAAATTGGGACCAGCCCACCACAATTTATTGGATCCAAGGGTTGTAGCGTCTGAGCCTCTGGAAATGATATCTGCAGGGTTCATTTCTGAAGATACGTGTCCCCAATTACAATTAGACGTAAGTTGTTGAGTTTGTGAGACTCTATTACTCACAAATGTTTTTAAAAGGTGAGGCGAAGTTTTAATCCACGCTAACGCAATAGTTGATTCTGACCAGAGTTTGATATGATTAAATTAAACTTCATAGCCCCTACAACCTTTTTCACAAGTTTTGAAAGGAGTAGACATGCAGACAGTTCCAATCTGGAATAGTCATAGTCTTGATTGGTGCTACACGTGACTTGCTGCGAAGAAGCTGGCTGATAGATTCATCAGGATCTGCAACTGTCTGTAAGTAAATTACAGCTCCAAATGCTTTTTCTGAGGCATCTGCAAAACCATGCAGAATAAGTGCGGAAAATGTCTCCTTCAAAACGTAACGAGGTACTTGAATAGTTTCTATACTATGAAGTGTTTTAATGAACAAAGTCCATTCTTGGGCAATAGGGGATGGTAACTTTTCGTTCCAGTCTAGCTTATGCAACCAAAGCCGTTGCATAAAAATCTTCGCTTTACTGAAGACTGGACCAAGTAGACCAAGAGGATCATACAAACGAGCAATTTGAGATGAAACATCTCTCTTAGTAACATCTGATTTTTCCGTAATTGCAACTTTGTAGAGCAATGTATCCCTTTTGTTATTCCATAGATCCCTAAAGTTTCACTGTTGCATTACTGTCACGATCAAACGAAAAGTCTCCCAATTCTGTGTCTTGTGAATCAAAGTTAGTACACCATTTGTGTAATTTCATTCCTCCTCTTTTAAGTAGTTCTGTTAAATCTTGCTGAAGCTTAATACATTCATTTAAAATAGAAGTAACGGTAAGGCAATCATCCATATAAAATTCTTCTAAAACAACTTTCGAAGCCAAAGGAAAATCCTTCTCTTCATCTTTTGCTAATTGTTGAAGAGTCTTCTGAGCCAAGTAAGGAGCACATGCTGTGCCATATGTTACGGTTTTAAGTCTGTAGGATTCAGTAGGTTTACTTTCGTGATTTTTCCAGAGTATTTTTAGAAATTTGGTTTGTGAAGGCAGTATTTCAATTTGTCTAAACATTTTCTCAATATCTGCGGTGAAGGCATAGATATGTTTTCTGAATCGAAGCATAATAGAGAACAGTTCATCTTGTATCACTCCTCCCTTGCATAACAAATCATTCAAGGAACAGTCATTTGCAGTTTTGGCGCTTGCATCAAACACTACTCTAAGTTTAGTAGTTTTGCTATCTGGTTTTAAGACACCATGATGAGGAAGGAAATATCCATAACTGTCATCAAAATCAGAATTGTCTGCTATCCTTTCCATATGGTTCAAAAGTTCATATTCCTTTAAAAACGAAACATACAATTCTTTCATTGCAGGATTACTTGACAAACGTTTCCATAATTGATTAAGTCTTTTTTCAGCAATTTGTTTTGAATCTCCCAACGGTATGTTGTTTTCACTAATATCCTTCCTAAATGGCATCTGAACTACATATTTCCCATTAGTTTTTCGATAAAACGAGTTTTCAAAAAGTTCGTTGCAATAATTTAATTCTGAACTGACGGGAGTTTTTGTTTCGTTTACATCTTCATTTTCCCAAAAGGAAGTTAACGCCTTATCAAGATTTTCGGTTTCAACAAGTAAAAAACACGAATCGTTAATTTTCTCTAAATTAGAATTTAAGTTGTTCGCAACTCCCGATACAACATGACCAAAAAACGTTTCAATTAATATTAATTGGGAATCTTTAATTTTAATTTTATTCGTACCCAATAGTTCGAAGAATAATTCTGCTCCTAAAAGAGCATCAATTCGTTTTGGTTTATTCCAATTATTATCGGCAAGTTTTATTTTTTCAGATAAACTTAAATTCGATATGTTTACAAATGTGGGTGGAAGAACCGCAATTTTTGGAACTATTAACAAGTCTAAATAATAAGATTTATTATTTTCTTCATTTGTTAACTCGGTACGAACAAATGATTTAGCTGTAATGCACGAGTCATTAACACCAGAAATCGGAACATTTGTTTTTTGTTTCTTTAAACCCAATAAATTAGCAGCTCTACTGCTTATTAAATT
>NC_092215.1:58060841-58108507 GCF_043381705.1 Parasteatoda tepidariorum | reverse complement strand
TAACACTGCTACACGCTTGTTCTAGTATTAGTTTTAAATATTATACTCTTTCTATTATTTTTATATCATACTGTAGAGAAAAATTCTCTCTCTTTTCCATTCCATTTATGTGTCGATTTTTATTAAAACTAATTTTTAGCTGTGTACCAACTGTACGTTCCCGTGATAGTTCAATAATTAAATTTTAATGTAATGGACTGTATAATAATTAATAAACATTTATTTAACAAAAGTAAATTAGTTGATTAGTTCACGCATGAACTTACATTACGGAGCGACCATACGCTCTCAAAGTGTCAATCAACAAGAATGAATAGTTTTTAGGTTACATTAAAGATGGCTGGCGACATATAATCTCGCCAACCGGTAATTCAATACCAAACATAACCACCGGGGTTGAAATATTAATTTCAAAAAATAATAATAATCAAATAGAAACAAATAGAATTATATGTAATGTTAACACAATTTAAATTAATATAATGCACAAATAGTTATAAAAATACACCAAATAAACAAAGTTTCAGATTTCCAAATACTAAGTATACAATATTATATCTCAATAGGTAAGACAACAATTTTTGATATTGCTCTTTTGTAAACACCATTTTTTGTTTTTACAGTAACAACTCTTACACTGTTATCTCTTCCACAAAAGATGTCTATAATTCTACCTAACAGCCATTTACATGCAGACAGTTCTAATCTAGGAATAGTCATAGTCTTGATTGGTGCTACACGTGATTGGTGCTACACGCTGTAAAGAAGCTGGCTGAAAGAATCATCAGGATCTGCAACTGTCTGTAAGTAAATTACAGCTCCAAATGCTTTTTCTGAGGCATCTGCAAAACCATGCAGTATAAGTGCGGAAAATGTCTCCTTCAAAACGCAACGAGGTACTTAAATAGTTTCTATACTATAAAGTGCTTTAATGAACTAAGTCCATTCTTGGGCAATAGGGGATGGTAACTCTTCGTTCCTGTCTAGCTTGTGCAACCAAAGCCGTTGCATAAAAATCTTCGCTTTGCTGATAACTGAACCAAGTAGACCAAGAGGATCATACAAACGAGCAATTTGAGATAAAACATCTCTCTTAGTAACATCTGATTTTTCCGTAACTGCAACTTTGTAGAGAAATGTATCCCTCTTGTTATTCCACAGCATCCCTAAAGTTTTCACTGTTGCATTACTGTCACGATCAAATGAAAAGTCTCCCAATTCTGTGTCTTGTGAATCAAAGCTAGTACACCATTTGTGTAATTTCATTCCTCCTCTTTTAACTAGTTCTGTTAAATCTTGCTGCAGCTTAATACATTCATTTAAATTAGAAGTACCGGTAAGGCACTCGTCCATATAAAATTCTTCCATAACAACTTTCGATGCCAAAGGAAAATCCTTCTCTTCATTTTTTGCTAATTGTTGAAGAATCTTCTGTGCCAAGTAAGGAGCACATGCTGTGCCATATGTTACGGTTTTAAGTCTGTAGGATTTAGTAGGTTTACTTTCGTGATTTTTCCAGAGTATTTTTAGAAATTTGGTTTGTGAAGGCAGTATTTCAATTTGTCTAAACATTTTCTCAATATCTGCTGTGAAGGCATAGATATGTTTTCTAAATCGAAGCATAATAGAGAACAGTTCATCTTGAATCACTCCTCCCTTGCATAACAAATCATTCAAGGAACAGCCATTTGTAGTTTTGGCGCTTGCATCAAACACCACTCTAAGTTTAGTAGTTTTGCTGTCTGGTTTTAAGACACCATTGATGAGGAAGGAAATATCCATAACTGTCATCAAAATCAGAATTGTCTTCTATCCTTTCCATATGGTTCAAAAGTTCATATTCTTTTAAAAACGAAACATACAATTCTTTCATTTCAGGATTACTTAACAAACGTCTCCATAATTGATTAAGTCTTTTTTCAGCAATTTGTTTTGAATCTCCCAACGGTATGTTTTCACTAATATCCTTTTTAAATGGCATCTGAACTACATATTTCCCATTAGTTTTTCGATAAAACGAATTTTCAAAAAGTTCGTTGCAATAATTTAATTCTGAACTGACGGGAGTTTTTGTTTCGTTTACATCTTCAACTTCCCAAAAAGAATTCAATATCTTGTTTAGCGAATTAACCTCAGTAGACAAAAAACAACGATTAAAATCTTTAGCTTCACTACTCGAAATTCTAATGCTTCCTGAAATCAAATATCCGAAACAACTATTTTGAAGCAATAATTCATTATCTTCTAAACGTATTTTATCATTCTTCAAAAATTCAAAAAATAATTCAGCACCCAATAACAAATCCACTTTTTTCGCTATATAAAATTCGTTATCAGCTAACTTGATCCCTTTAGGAATATTCAAAGTCGAAATATTAATTGACTTGGCATCATGTCAGTTATTTTGGGAACAACAAGTAACTCAATTTCCCATTCCGAATCATTTTCTAAATTCGACAATCGAGTTTTAATTTGCGATTTTACATTCAAAGAAATATCACTGATTCCACTAATTGGAACAAAAACCTTTTCTTTTTTTAATCCTAATACATTCATGACCTCAGAAGTACAAAAATTGTAAGATGAAGCAGAATCAAGAACTGCTCGAAAAGGTTTCAAATTACTACAGGCATCGCGAAGATAAACAACTGCAGTATTTATGAATACTAATTTATTACTCTTCCCTGACGCCATCAAAGTTCTGAGTGGGGGAGTAGGGGATTGTTCGATTTCGTTGGTAGAAGAATTATTTTTCAAGGCTATTTCTCTTTCTTTCAATGATTCAGTTTCAGTTTCAAATTTATGCAATAGTGAATGGTGAAAATCTTTTTTACAGGCAAAACAAACTAATCTGCTAGCTTTACACTGAGCTAATAAGTGCGTTTGAGAATGGCATTTAATGCAGAGTTTGTTTTCTTTTACAAAATTAAATCTCTCCGAAACTGGTAAGTTTTTGAATTTTGGGCAATGATAAATAGGATGTATTTCTTTACACAAAATACAGTTTCGATAAGTATTGGTTTTGGTGAAGAAAGTTTTTGAATTTTTAGGACGATTAAATTGATTTTAATGTTTAACAACATAGTTGTGTTTTGGGAAACTATTTTTATTTATTTCTTCAAGAATTCGAATTCTTTCTTCCAAAAACTTTAAAAAAATCATCTAATTTCGGGATTTCATTAGATTTTACACTTAGTTCAAAAGCTTTTCTCGATTCTTTATCTAATTTATGTAATAAAATNGGTATACCTTAAAAATCTCCTTATCAGTCTGGTTGATTTGAAGTGAATTTTAAACAACCTCAAAACAAGCTGAAGTATATATAAATCAACCTCGTACACCTTAATTACAACCTTTACGAGGTATAATTTTTATTGCTGTTTTCTCTGCAACCTTAAATATACCTCAAATATACCTCAAAACAACCTTAATACCTCAAAAATACCTCAAATCAACCTTAAATATACCTTAAATTTTCATAAGGGTTCTCTTTCTTTCAAAAAGGTTTCACTTTCGTTTTTATGTAATAGTGAATGGTGAGAATCTTTTTTACAGTCAAAACAAACTAATCTGTTAGCTTTACACTGAGCCAATAAGTGCGTTTGAGAAAGGCATTTAATGCAGAGTTTGTTTTCTTTTACAAAATTAAATCTCTCCGAAACTGGTAAGCTTTTGAATTTTGGGCAATGATAAATAGGATGTGTTTCGTTATACAAAATACAGTTTCGATAAGTATTGGTTTTGGTGAAGAAAGTTTTTGAATTTTTAGGACGATTAAATTGATTTGATTGTTTAACAACATAGTTCTGTTTTGGGAAACTATTTTTATTTATTTCTTCAAGAATTCGAATTCTTTCTTCCAAAAAATTTAAAAAATCATCTAATTTCGGGATTTCATTAGATTTTACACTTAGTTCAAAAGCTTTTCTCGATTCTTTATCTAATTTCTGTAACAAAATATTTAAAATTAAAACATCTGACAAATTATTACGATCGAATTCTAGTACTGTTAATGATCGTAAGCATCTTTTTACTTTGTCAACTAACGCCCGTAATTGTGATGGTGAATCATTTATTTTTTCAAAATTTAATAAGCTATTGATAAAAGCATCCACAACTGCTCTTTTATTCTCATACCTGCTACTAAGTGCAGAAAACAGTGATTCAAACGTGTCTTGACAAGATTCCCACAATTTTGCTTCTCTTTTAAGAGATGCTTTGAGATAAAATAGTTTTTGTGTATCATTCAATTCTTTATTGTTACCGATAATTGACATAAACTGCATTTTAAAGTTTTTGAAATCTTCATATTTACCATAAAAGTGTGGTAAGGGTAAATCTAGTAATTTATAACTACAATTAGAAACAATTTTTGCTTCTTAAATTTTATCTTTATCATTAATCTTGCATTCAGAAAGAGTAATTCAAAATCTTACTTCTAAATCTTCTATTTCCTCGTCTAGTTCTTCAGTTAAACTAAGATTATCCTTCAAATCGATATCTTCTGGAAGTTGAGTGTAATCAACTATCAATTGTTTTGCAATGTTTTTTAGTTCCAGTAATGAATTTAGTTTTGTGTTTAGTATAACTTCACGATTCAATTCCTCTTCGTCGGATTTCAATTCATCAAGAAATGCTAACAACTTTCCAAATTTTGTTTTAATTACGCCTCTTTGGCTGTTCAACGATATCAAAGAAGCCATATTCTACTCAGGCTCGACGGACCAACTGTGCGGTCTCGTGATAGCTCAATAGTTAAAAGTGAAGGTAATGCGGACTGTATAATAATAATTAACAAATATTTATTTAACAAATTATTTGATTAGTTCACGCATGAACTTACATTAGAGAGCGATCATACGCTCTTAACAATTCAATCAACAAGAACAAGAGTGAATAGATCAAAGGGTTACATTATGATGAAAGATGGCTGATCTCGCCAAGCGGTAATTCAACACCAAACACTATCTACTATGTTTATTATTATATAACTTGTTGTTTATGTTATATGTTTATTACTTTATATTCGCTATTTACTCTCTTTTCACTATTTACTGTGTTCAATGTGAACACGTTGAGCCCAATGGCTTTAAAATACACCGGATACAGTAACCCGGTAATATGGATGGTAAAGAGCCTCTCACTAGTGTAGAACACGTCATTCATAGTAAACTGCTAAAAGATATTGGCATTTCGCTTACAGTGGACTCAAATTTCGTGGTAAAGAGCCTAAAGCGCTCATTAGTGTAGAAAACATCACCCATAGTAAATAGCTAAAAGATAGTGGCGTTTATAGAGGACTAAAAATTTTTTTTCGCAATTATTTAAATAAATGTTAGAAATTTTCTATCTCTGTCATAAGTTCAAAAATACGCATAATTTTTATTTACGCATAATTATAAAGAAGTGCTAAAAATGGAGCATTTTGTTAAAATGCAGCTTAATGAGTGGTTCCAAAAATAGGCACATAAAGGAGGAAATCGGTTGCACAGAAACTCCAACTTTCGAATGGAATTTTCTTCAAAAATGAAGGAAATATAAAAATATCTAAAAAATTCCAAAAATGATGAAAAGTGAAAATGTTAATGTGTAGAAAGAGCCGCAATAGCTCAGTGGTTAAGGCACTGAACTGTCAATGGGAAAAACTGGGGTTCGATCTCAAGTGGAGGCTTGAGGCCCCACCCAGCTCAGATCAATGGGTACCAGCTTGTTTGAGAAGTAAATGCGGCCTGTGAGTAGTGCTGAGCACATTACCACAATCATACCGGTGATCACGACATTCCTCCATGATACCCACAACAAACTGTTGCGGGAATGTCTAGAAAATTCGCTATAGGTAAACAACCGTTATAGGGAGAATATTTTGAATGTTGTTTAATGTTCCAATTAAAAGTTTCGTTACAGGTCGAAATTCTATGTTTGGAAACTAAGCTGTAGAGGGACAACAAATTTTGTTAGTTAATAATTTATTAAGAAAATCACGTGTTTCTGTAATCACTATTTCTAACAAGGCCGGGATAGCCTGGTCAGTAGGGCGCTGGGCCCATGTCCGAGAGTTCGTGGGTTCGATCCCCGCAGGCCGAAAACTCCCCTTGTATAGTTGGTGACTGATGCACGTTAAAATTCTGTCGAGTCGCAAAGTCCTCCATGTTCCCATAGCAAATCAAAACCTCTGGGGGTACTGGACTGGAGCTCGATCGTTCTCTGATTCAGGTCAAAATTACGATCTGTGGATGAATGAATGGATGTTTAGGCTTAGGCTGAGATGTAGTACGAAGTTCCTGCCCGCAGAGCGGGCACTTCACTTCTTCTTCTGTGTTGATGCCCGTGGGCGACTAGAGTACTGTGTTTAGCAGTAAAAAACAAGAGAAATAGCAGAAGCACTGGTTGGCGTAAGTTTATACTTGTTGTCGTGCTTATAAAAGGACAAGTTAGGTATAAAACTAGGGGTGGATACTACAGAGTCGGCGATCACATGAAGGTCACTATACCTCTCTGGGAGTATCCATAGCTGGATGAGGGGAGGGGAAATATTATTTATAGAGCCTTGAAAGAACACAATCTGACGATAGGAATGACGTTATTGGGTTATAAAGTCTCATATCTGGTATTAATTCTTTATTCAGTAGTTCATTGAAGCCTGCTGGATCAGGATTTTTTGCTTTACTGAACAATGAGATACTTAGCTTACTGATAAATTCATTGATAGTGCTGATGTTAAGGTCGTTTCTGATGGCACTGTTCGGGAGGTAATATGGGGCACCAGTAATTCGTCTTAGAAATTTATTTTGAGTAACTTCTAGTTTCTTTAGTTGGGTTTGTTTAATGCAGTGGTTCCCAATCTTTTGTGGACCATCGCTCCCCTCTTGGGGTTGGCTGACACATATCGCCCCTTTCTCTTTTTGCTCAAAAAAACCATTCATTGTTGCTTGTGAGTAACCAAACACTGAAAATATGCTATGTTATTTCATTTTAATTTAAATTGTAATGCAAATAAGGAGGCACATTTATCCTGTCATTTTTATTAATTAAAAAAAATTTTGCATCTTTTTTTTTTCAAAAAGAAATATTTAAAACAAAGTAATCAACACAAAAGTACATTTTTTTAAATTCTTATTTTAATGTAATCAAGAAAAAGTTAAAACGTTAACAACTAAAACTTGAGAAAAAAAAATGAAGAGGGAGAAAGTACATTTTTACCACTTCAATGACTGCCCTGTTCTTGGTGTATTTCAAGTTAAAGCTTGAATGTCAGGTTTTATGCTCGTCAGATTTAAACGCGGGTCTCCTTTGAAGCAAATGTCCAACCTATCTCCTTGCATTGTGAGCAGCTGGAAGACAGAACTAAATCCTCTCTCCGCTAAATATGTTGACGGAAACGAGACGGGAAGTGGCTCAGTTTGTTTCCACAATTGTGGATAAGTGTCCATAAGCTTTACCCAAGCTAACTCGTTAGCGCATTTTTTAAAGACGACTTTAACCTCACAGTCATACTTCAAATCTAAAATCTCAGTCTACAAAGAGGAAGTGAGCTTATCCACAACTTCAAAAGAGAAAGAATCGAAAATCCAATTCGGAATTTCTAATTTCATCAAATCTTTAAATCTTGATTCCATAACTGATCAAGGTGATTAGTAAAAATTAAGATTTAACTTTCGAGAATCTCGATATCTGCCATTGAACACTTTTTAAGAGTTGGAAATTGCATTAGCTCTTTGCGACCAATGTTTGACTTGTAGATATCAAACTTGGCGCTGAATGAAGATAAGCCTTGATAATGTTCGTTTTATTTCCTTGAAGTTTTACGTTGATTTCCTTCATTTTTCCAAAACTATCAGTGGGGTACGCAGTTTCCAACTTGTGTTGTTTCAAACTCTCACTTAAAACAGGATCAGTGGTGTCGAGAAACTCAGTTACCGAATCCAGCAATTCGAAGAAACGGCTCAGTTTCCTTTTGAAAGCCGTCTCCCAGCTGTATGTAGAGCAGGAATTCGAAATCTTCATCATTTTCATGGCGAAGTTCTCGGAACAAACGGTTATTAGGAGAATTAGCTTTTATTTTATTGATGCCAGAAATAACCAATTTTTCGCAGCCAAAAGTTGACGATGAATGACATAATGAATGGTGAGATAATTTCCGGTACTTCTTTTTTAAGGTGACCCAGAAGCCCAGTATGACAACCAGACATGGTTGAAGCACCATCTGTTGCACAAGCACTAATATTTGTGAGGGGAATTTCTTTTACCTCAAAATAATCTTTGACCAATTTAAAAATCGACGATCCTTTTGTATCTGTGTTCAAAGTTCTTGTAAACAACATTTCCTCGTTAATCTTCTTACTCTCATTTATGAGTCTCACGTCACAGCTTTGTTATCTATCACAGTTGATTCCTCAATCTGCAACGCAAATTCACCTTCTTTCAGAAATTTGATGAGTTTTGATTCAACGTCGGCGGCCATCTCATCAATATGCCTGGAAACAGTATTATTGCTCACAGGAACAGAGTGACTTATCAGATTTCTGCCTGCGATACCAAAACGTATAACGAAAACGATCCTGCACTTGATTTTTTTAAATTTTTAACTATCACAATTCTTTGTCTACACCAGAACCATAGGTTTCATATATATTTTCAATTTCAATCTCAAATAGCTTTTATTATTAATATTATTAGCAATTTTTATCTTTTGAGTACTCGTCGCCCCCTGATCGCCCCCCTCAGGATTATCGCCCCCTTGAGAAGCTCTATCGCCCCCTCTGGGGCGATCGCCCCCAGGTTGGGAACTACTGGTTTAATGCATCCCCAGGCGGGCAGAATGGATGTATGAATGTGTCCGCCTTATAAACAGGTGTGACGTATGATGTGGCAGAAGTGGAATTCTTGGCCATAGATGGCGCCACTGAAGAACAAGAATCGCACAGTCTGCCTTAAATTTGCTAGGTTTCACCAAGCAGGCTTACTCGTGTGGCAAGTGGCATTAGAACCAACCAACCAACCACTATTTCCAACAATACTACCGCTTTATTCTAAAAAGTATTTGATAAATGAACCACCGTTCATAGCGAACTTATTGCTGTTTACTATATCGGGGTCTGAATATATTTGCAAGACTTGTCAAAGGGCCCTGTAAAGTTCGTTCTGCCATTTATTGTGGATAAAAGTAACCATTTCCTTTCTATTCCAAATTAAGTATTTGAGCTGGAGTATTTAAAAAGCTCTTTGGAAAAGTCTGTGTACATGAATTACAGCGTTTTTGTTTAGATTAAGACGGAGCGAGAAAAGAATGGAATGCTCATTGGTTTATGTGATTGTAGATTTGTTGTTTGCAGTTTGGTTGACTTGTCGTTCACAGTTCGTATTTTGCATGTTTTGGGACAGTTTTACAATTATTTATTTTTATATATTACAAATATTTAATTCCAGTTTATTCATGCATTATCAATCACAATAAACTGTTAATTTCAGCGTATTTAATTGCTGTAATTTTTATGAATTTTTAAATGAAATTAGGCTTAACGACTCGCTTTTTTTCCCGGAGATTTTCTTCTTGGCTGTAGTTGGTAGAAGGTATAAAGGAAGCTTTTATTTAGTAAAATATGTTGCCTAAACGAGAATAAAGTCGAGAATCAAATTTTCTTTAAGGAAATGCCAACAGGTCTTTAAAAGCCACTGGATTGAAAAATCGCGTCCTGTGCGTACGTTTACTCTCGGATCATGATGGGCTGGGGAATCTCTTCTTTCAATATAAATGTTAAAAATCTATATTTTCTACTATATTACGCTGGGCCCATATCCAAGAGGTCGTGGGTTCGATCCTCGCCGGCCGAAGACTCCCCGTGTAGTAAATGGTGACTGATGCACGTTAAATTTGTTGAGTCTCAAAGTCCTCCATGTTCCCACAACAAATCAATACCTCTGGGGGTACTGATCCAGGAGTTTCCTTGTCTTCTGGATTGGTTCAAAATTACAAGGCTACGGAGTTGAACGTAAGTAGTCGTAAACCCATGAAATTGGGTCGGCTGTTCAACGACGGTTATAAAATAAAATAAAATCTGGGGACGGGGTGCCGCGATGGCTCAGGGGAATGAGCGTTCCCCTTCCAATGAGGTGAACCGATGGCTGGTCGATACGAATTCCGCATCCGGCTTGCACCGACCACTGTAGTAAATGGCGACTGAATCTGTCGAGTCATAAAATCCTCCATGTTCCTAAAACAAATCCCACCTCTGGGGGTACTGATCTAGGAGTTTTTTTGCCTTCTGGATTGGTTCAAAATTACAAGGCTACGGATTTGAACATTAGCAGTCGTAAACCCAAAGGTCGGCTGTTCAACGACGGATATGAAATATAAAATATATTACAATCTAGAGCTGTGATGGCTCAGGGGATAGAGCGTTTGCCTTCCAACGAGGTGAACCGGGTTCAAATCCCAGCAATGGTTAGTCGATACGAATTCAGCATCCTTCTTGCATGCTGACGTGACCACAGTGCTGACGTGAAATATCCTCAGTGGTAGACGAATCACGGGTTAGGGTCCCCTTGCCGTCAGGCTAACCGTGGGAGGTTTTCGTGGCCTTCTCCTCTGCGTATCGCAAATGCGGGTTAGTTCCATCAAAAGTCCTCCACGAAGACAAGTTTCTCCTAATACTTGCTCCAGGAGTTCCCTTGTCTTCTGGATTGGGTTCAAAATTACAAGGCTACGGAGTTGGACATTAGTAGTCGTAAACAAAAAATTGGGTCGGCTGTTCAACGACGGTTATAAAATAAAATATATTACTATATTTAAACAATATATTTTTCTTATTGTATCGCATAATCTGTAGATTATTATTTATTCAACAGCGTTATACCTTTTAAAAAAAGTTTTATTTCATTAAGAGAAATAGCGCTTAATAATTTTTTTTATTGATATTTCCTCAAAACTTTACGGCAATAAAGTTATGCTGTTTGTGGTTTTGAGTCAGGAATTGAAAAAATTTGTCACATCTTAGATTTTTTTAAAATTTAATTTATTACAGTTTAAATTAATGAAAACCAATTTGGATGATGTTAAAAAATTATTTTAACGTTAATTGCAGAAAAACAAATATACTTATCAAAAATCAAAATTATTCTACATAACTACCTTTCAAAAACTGCTGAATGCAGACCAGGAAGAAAAATTTCTAAATATGTGTTCTTTTTTATTTAATTTTCAAAAATAAACTGATAGTGAACTCCATTATCTTCCGATATATATAAAATATAAAGCAGTCACCCAATCACAATTATTATTTTTTTTCCTGATGAAATTACACCCATGCAAATCTGCAATTAGCATAGGTAGTTTTGCATACAGTACCTGGCCAAATTACTAGGCGCACTATAAGATTCTATGTAAAATCTTAATTATTAGGTGACAGCTTTTATGCGACCGATTTGCTCTTGTTTGCGTTCGTGTATCAATTGGTTTAATTAGAAGATATATAAAATAAATTAGAGGATAGATTGTAAAAATGTGGAAGAAGAGAGGGCTTTAAATAAAAGGAGATAACTTAACAAAATATATTAACAAAAATAAGATACATATTCTGCTAGCCTTCTACTCGAGCCAGACATTCCATCTACATGGTGTACAAGTAAGAGTAATGTAAGTGTGGTGTCCTTGATATCACGTGATTGAGATGGTTGTTTCGTGGATCTGTATTCCACACGGCCGTATTGCTCTTCACCGACCGTGGTGACCACTATCTCACTAGTTGACATGTTTGTTCCAAAGGAAATTTTCTGAAATTACAGAAGAAAAAAAAGAACAGTACAAAAGCAAATATTTCAAAACAATTGGCTGTAAGAAAAAAAAAGTTAGTTTTTTTTTTTCAGTCCATATAGTTCCTCAATTTCCCCAGATCTTCATATGTCTGCAGCAGAGGTTATATTAGGACCATCGTGAGTTCCAAGTTTTCTTAAATTGTATCTATCGTTGTTGTTCACCTTAGTAACTTCATAAAGACCGTAGATTTTTGGTCTCAACTTGAGTCCTGTACCGAACTCCGTTCGTTGAATGGCAACGACATCACCTTTCTCATACCTGTGAGCTTTCTTCCGCTTTTTGTCATATGTTCGCTTGTTTTCCTCTTGAATCTTATAAATGTTAACTTTAGCGTTGTCACTAATTTCTTGTCTGTTACACATAATGATGTTTTCATGTTCTTCCTTCAATATTTCCAAAAGCTTGTCATCTTGTTTTTGTTTCATTTTAATGCCAGTGAGCAGTTCAAATGGCGAGTATTTGGTACTTCTAGATGTAGTAGAGTTTAATGTTCTTTGTACTAATGGTACGTATTTATACCATTTCTCTGGCTCATTCATGGATAGTTTTGCTAAAATTGGAATGAGTGTCTCGTGAATCCTTTCAATCATTCCGTTTCCTCGTGGGATTCCAGTTGTGATGGTAAGATGAGTAATGTCTTCATTTACACAATAGTCACTAAATTCTTTTGAAGTAAACGCGACACCTTTATCACTAATCAGTCTTTTAGGATTTCCAAAATTTGTTTGTTGTTGGTTTAATTTCTGAATGGCATCGAATGATGATGTAGATTTTACAGGATGGAGCCATACAAATTTTGTAAATGCATCTACCACTGAAAAAATATGGTTGCAGTTTTTACTGGTGGAAGGCATTGGACCGATAAAGTCAATGTGATATGTATCTAATGGAGTGTCACCTTTTGGAATTGGATTTAATAAACCCCCTGCTTTTCCCTTTTTCCTGTTTACTAAAATACACTTAACACAACTTTTAATTACATTTTCTACGCACTGTCTGATGTTTGGGAAAAAATATTTATCTTTAAAAAGATTTTCTGTTTTAGTTACCCCATAATGACCTAATTCATGATCAATCATGAGCATTTTTTACAATTTCTATTTGCATGGTCTTAGGGACCACTAATAAATTTCTATCGTTCACAATTTTGTAAAGAATATCATTTTTCACAAAGTAATTTTCAGTTTTACCATAGTTAATTAATTCCTCAATTGTTGATATAAATTCGTCATCTTTTTGGGCTGTTGAAATGTTAGGTGTTATTACAGGGGCTTAAATAATCATTATTGGATAACGACTTAAGGCATCAACGAGGCGCATGTGTGTCCCTGAACGATGAATTATTTCCTATTCAAATTCTTCTAGAAATAATGCCCAATGAGCTATTTTAGGAGTAATTTCTTTTTTCTCCATAGTTTTTTGGAATGCTGAACAATCGGTAACAATTTTGAATTTTTGTCCTAATAAATAAATGCGAAATTTTTGTAAAACTGTTATGATAGCTAAGACCTGTAACTCGTAACTGGAATATTTTTCTTCCTGTACTGAGGTTTTTCGACTCATGTAATGAACTGGGTGGAGTTTTCCATCATCTCCCTCTTGCAATAGGATTGCTCCGTAACCAAGTTGCATCTGTATGCAATTCAGTTCTAGCACCCTATCTAAACAAATTAAGAACCGGGTTTGTTGATAATTTTTCTTTCAATTTTTGAAAAGGGATTTTTTGTTCTGGTCCAAAAATAAAATTAGTTTCTTTACGCAATAAGTCGCTTAATGGTTTTGCAATGTATGCATATCCTTGAATAAATTTACGGAAATAACTTGTAAGGCCTAAGGAACTCTGAATTTGTTTGATATTCTTAGGTTCAGGAAAATTTGTAACTGCTTTCGTTTTCTCCATTGAAGGTGTGATAGTTCCGTTTTCGATTATGTGTCCCAAGAAATTAACTTTAGTTTTTGGAAATTGACATTTTTCGAATTTTATCTCTAAGCCATATTCTGAGGCAATCTTAAAGATTTTTGTTAAACGCTCTAAACCTTCTATTTCATCCTTCGCTATTACGTCTATACCGTCCATGTATATTACCATAATACCTTCATTAATAAGATCTCTGAATATGTGATTAATGAATCGTTGAAATTCGGCTGGGCTATTGGCTAAACCGAAGGGCACTTTGGTAAATTCATACTGACCATTGGTGGTGACAAATGATGTTTGTTTTTGACTATCTTCATTTATTTGTAAGTGAAAAAATGCGTTTTTAAGATCCAGTAGAGAATGAATTTTTGCCTCGCTTATACTATCTAAAATATCACCTAAGACAGGAAGGGGTAATCTATCCTTAATTGTCTTTTTGTTTAACTTACGATAATCCACGCAAAGAAGCATAGTACCATTTTTCTTCTTACACAAAAGAATAGGGGAAGCAAAATCTGAATTACTTGGTTTAATTATAACCATTCCTTTTGATAACCATTCCTTAATTTGAGAATCAACTATTTGTTTTTCAACATATGGTAATCGACGAGGTTTACAATAAATAGGTGTATCGTCTGTTAAGATTATTTTCATTTCTAAATTACTTGTTTTCACTTTGTGAGGCTTATAGTTTTGAATAAGATTAAATACACCCTGTTTAACATGCTCATTTTTGATATGATTTAAGTGCATAGTATTTATATCATTTATATTCAATTGAAAACAATTAAAATTATCATCATGAAATTTAAATAAAAGGTTTTTATCATCATGCAAAGTATCACATAATAAAGAACTATCAAAAGACAAGGAATCATTTAAACACAGATCGTTTTTCATGTTTAAAAGTAAACATTGAGATTGAGAATTTTCCTTTTGCAATAAATCTCCTGCATAAGCATTTTGATCATTTATTTTTTTTATTCGAAGTGTTTGAAGTTGTTTTGAATTTAACATCTGGCGAGTCTGAACTCTCGAAAAGAAGAGATTTTACTTGAGGAATTATGACGCAACTCATCGAAAGTTTATCGGTTACTGCGAACGGGATGCATAATTCACTTGGGAGTGAAATTGTAAGAGAATAAGTTTTCGCTTTAATTATCTCTCCGAAACAGCTTTTTAATTCAATTGAACTTTCTGGAATACGATCTTTCAAATTTACATATTTGCTATTTATAACACAAATGCGTGACCCCGAATCTACTAAACAATCAATTTTTCGTTCATTAAGTTTTAATTCAATAAATTCCAAATTATTTACACATTGTTCGTTGATAGAGTTTTTACTTTCGATTTGATTAATCTGATTTGCATTAATTTGTGAAGGATTAGTTTGGTTTTGAGTTTCTTTAAATTTCATGTTGCAATTTCTTGCGAAATGAGAATTCGCACGGCAAATGTAGCAGTTTCCAATGTCTGGCAATTTATCTGTTCGTTTATAAGTGTTTGCCCTATATTTTTCTTGATGAGTGTTTTTAGAATGAAAAGTGCTCCTATATCGATGTTGATTTTCTGTATCTGCGAATGTTAACTGCAGTTCATTTTGCGATTTTCTTTTTGCCGTAAAGTAAATATCGCATTCTTGTGCTAATTCGAAAGGCTTGAACCAACCATTAGCCATTCTTACGCCAATATGGGCGGATGTATCTCTGTCTAGTGTTTCATATATTTTATCGGAAATGATTAAATCACATAATGTTTTAAAGTCATTTACTTCTCTCAGAGGTAAATAATACTCAAAAGTTGAACGAATTCGTGTTGCAAATTGAATGTGTGATTCATCAAAATTTTTTCTTTCGCGGCGAAAATTAAATAGACTCTGTCGAAGAGTTAATTGGTATTCTCTTAAGGTTAATGATTTCAGTTTTTCGTAATTTTTTAATTCCTCTTCTTCCACGTATAAAAGCTCTTTGTTTGCTTTTTCTTGCAAAATTGCTGTGAGAATTTCGGACTTAAGTTCATCTTTTACGTTTTTTGTTTTGAATGCTCGCTCCAAAGAATTAAAGAATAAGCTAAGATTTTCAGGATTTTTCGGAACAGTTACTGTTAAGGTTCGTATACTTTTAATAAGTGATTCTAAATCTTGATGCGGTTTAGTTAAATCAGAACTGATGTTTACGCTCATATCTTCATTTTGACTAAGTCACTAAGTGATTGAAGTTGAATTTCTTTTTCTATTCTAGCTAATTTTACTTTTTCTTGTTCTAAATTAAGTTGTTGCATTTTTAATTCTTCGTCAGCTATTAATTTCCTTGCGTTTATAATTTCGTCTAATAGTTTCTTTACTTTGTTCGGGTCTTTTTTATATTCGTCTGAATTTTCAATTAAAGTTTTCAGTTCGCTTACTGTAGCGTTTGAAGGAGTGGGAATATTTAGTTCTTGGGATAAAGTTATTAAATCTGTTTTTGTTGATTTATACATGATGATGTTCACAAAAAGAAGAAAAAAAAATAAAGAGTCACCTACTTCAAAGGTTTCTTTGCAGATAAAATTTTTAGTATCCGGTTACACTTGTGCAACACACAATTCAGGCACGAACTCTGTATCAGTTGACGATATGCGGTAGTTTCAAGCAACTTCAACGGTGATTCTAGTAGTTTTCAGCAACTTTGATGGCGATTCTAGTTGTTTCCAGCAATTTCCACGGCAAATCTAGTAGTTTCCAGCAACTTCACAACGTTTCTAGTAGTTTCCAGCAACTTCACAGCGTTTTTCATTCAATTTAGCCCTGCGCGGCACTTGAAAAATGGAATGTTTCGTTTTCACAGTTTGGTTACGCAATGCTCAGCGTAGTTTTACAGTTAGGAAGTAATTTTTAGTCCTTCTCGACTCAAATAGTTCTAGTGATTTTTGCCCTACGGGACGTAATCGACGTTGTTTTGAAGAATGGATTAATTTTGGCCCTACGCGGCTCAAATAGTTTCTAATAGCTCAAATTTGACTCGTTGGCTATAAACGTTGAAAAAATGAAAAGTATTGCCCAAATCGCGATCCACATTCCCGTGGACGAGCCCCCATTTGTGGAATAAAGGGGGTGAAGAGAGGACTTTAAATAAAAGGAGATACGCTAAACTTAACAAAAATAAGATACATATTCTGCTGAAGTTCTACTCGAGCCAGACATTCTAACTGATTCCATCTACATGGTGTACAAGTAAGAGTAATGTAAGTGTAGTGTCCTTGATATCACGTGATTGAGATGGTTGCTTCGTGGATCTGTATTCCACATAAATATAGACTGTTTATTATTTCAGGTATTGTATTAGTATATTATAATTAGACCAAATTATTAGACGCGCTGTAGTGTCTTAATTGCATGTTTTGCATGAGTTTATATGCAATAATTTTACAAGCATGTAAAGGGTTTTTATTCAGGAGATTTTTTATATACTTCCTATTTGTATTAATTTTTAACGTATTGCATTACAATGTTAACTAATTGATACACGAACGTAAACAAATGCAAACCGGTTTCACCTGCGTGAAAGCAGCATTGCTATTCAGTATCACCCAATAATTAAGATTTTGCATGGAATCTTATAGTGCGTCTAATAATTTGGTCAGGGACTGTTTATTGTTTTTAGATTTTTGATAGATATTTTTGTTTTTGCGTAATTTACGCTATCATTTTTTAGCGTCATCCCAATCGGTTTTCATTAACTTTTTTAACTGTTTTGAAATTAAATTTAAGAAAAATTTAAAAACAGATAAATGTGTAGTTTTTAATGCCCTACTCAAAACCATAAATCGCACAATTTTATTGCATACATTCTTTTGAAAAATGTATAAAATATCTACAATTTATCAAGCACTGTTTTTTCTTATCGATTAAAGTGACCCCTTTATTTTTTATAATTTTTTAAAGGGTACTTCACTTTAGATCATCAAAATTTTTCGAATACGAAAAATTATCAAGAAAACACAAATCAAAAATTTAACTTTAAATCAAGATGGCGAAGGTTTCTTATTGGAATGAATACAGAAAATAAGAGAAAAAAATAAAAGAAAACGCTCATTTGTGGACTTTTTTTTTTAAATATTTCCAATGGCAGAGAACTTGACAAAAAGGGGAAAAAAGACATGAACAAAAAAAAGAAAACAAAACAAAAAGTCATTGTCTCATTCGGCCTCGAGCCTCCCAATAACGCTCGACCAAGGAACTCCCACGAAGCGCTCTGCAGTGTGAAATGTCATGACTAAGGCCCGGATTTTGATGACATTTGCATTTTTTTTTGCATTTTTGGACATTTTTTGTCTTTTAGAGCATTTTTTTAGATTTATAGGGCATTTTTCCTTAAATTTTGGGGCGTGTTTTGCATTTTAATGCATTTTTTAAAGTTTTTTGTTGATTTTTTCCAATTTTTACTATTTTTTTTATCAATTTTCATTATTACACTAGCTTCCAAACAATGAAGAAAATCTATAGAATATTAACAGGTGAAGCAAAATCTTTTCAAGTTGAAGAAGAATTGTCAGTAAGTGAGACCGTCTTTTTCAAGTACGCATCTATAACATCAGTAGACGTTGAAAGAAGCTTCTGCAGGAATGAAAATTTACTTTCAGACAAGAGACGCTCGTTTACATTTCAAATTATCAAAAAACATTTAATAATCCAATGTAATTCTGATATTTAGTAATATTATGAGATGGAAGTTGTTATATCCATTAAAGTTTCTATACAAAATAAAAATATTTTGGTGTCAATATATTTTCCTTTTCTTGTTATATTAGGATATAAAACATATTTTTTAAACTTTAATGAACGTAGAACAAGTATTGCATTGCTTTATATTTTTTAAATGACTCATAATAATTTTAAAGACCGAAATATTTTTTTAATTCAATATTTTTACTTTATTTAAGGCATTTTTTGGCCCTTTTTAAGGGCATATTTTGCACTTTTTAAGGGCATTAGTTGAGATTTTTTAGGTCATCAAAATCCGGGCTCTAGTCATGACCATTCATGATGACGTGATCCCCACAGAAATAACAAAAGGGGTCCGCAAACAAATAGATGTCCAGCCAGACAGTCTTGCCATACCAGGTACAAAGACTGAACATCGCAAATGCATCACTGCGAGGATACTCCGGAATGCTCAGCTGATCTAAATGTCCCCAACTTTTTTCACTTGATTTTTATAAAAATCGAACGAAATCATAGGATGTCCAAAATAAAAAAATGGGATAATCTGTAAAAGGTACAAATGTGGTCTATTCTGATATATCTTTATCGTACTGTTTCAGATTTTTTAAGACTTTTAAATTAGGAAGAATAAAAACGCTAATAAGGAATTTTTACGCATTATTAAATTTTATAAGGATAAATTGAGGGTATTAATTACTGGAGTGTAGTAATTATAGGAATAGTCTAGTAATTAATGCATTGTAATGTAATTTGATAGACTGTACCTTCTATGTTTAAGGTTTTATCCGAGCCAATTTTCCCATTTCTAAATACTAAGTAAAAAATTGGTTATATGGATCCCAAAAAGATGCAGTCTTAAAAAGCAGCACATTTTAGGTAACACTTGAGCTTTGTAGCGCGCAACATCATGTTTCTTTAAGATTTTATAGGTTTATCAATCATGCTGTATTAATTTGTTGAACTGTTACAAGTATAGTAACAGCATGCTAGCGGTTACTATACTTGTAACAGTTCAACAAATTAATATCACACTGTGCTATTAAGTAATTGTTACATATTGTCTACTTATTCTAGTAATAATAAATACTCAATATTTATGAGGGCTGTATGATTTAGGGAGCAGCTGCTACGAACAAAATCGTACCACTTCCAGACCTTTCAAAAACAGTTTTCAGTATTTACTGAACAAATATCATTGCTAAATATAAAATATATAAGTAATACTATTTCAAGTACAAAACTTTTTTTTTATTTTCTTTACTTTTAGCGATATTTGCTTTGAAATTTTATGTTTATTTGTCGAGAAGTATACCTATTCATTGACAATCTTTCTATTTTGTTTGATCTCTTCTGATACTGTACTCTTCCACCATGCATAGGATCCCTTTTTTTCAAAGTCATTATTGTTCGTGACTTGAAATTCGTATCTATAAAAACAAAAGTATGACAGTAAGTATCGTGTCGATATCGTTCATTAGCTGACGCATACTGATGTGTAATGGGGTTCGACGTATCACATCTGAAGTTCGCTGCACTCTTAGTGTAGCTCTAATATGACATTTAAACCAAAATCTTGGTGTCGACCATTTCTATGCCAATATTCATATTTTGGTAATAGTACCGAAACCTCATTATATGTTACATTATTTACACTATTTTTACTCTTTTTTTAGCTTTATTAATATTCAACAGCCTATCTTTAAGTGGATAATACTTATTTGTTAAAAATCTTTATTTATCCCGTTTGACGACAATATGATATTCTGTACACCTTGTTTTTGACGCATTACTACGTTCCGGTTTAGTCTTTCCATTTCCTCTTATTTTTGACGGATCATTTTTAATTCTCTTGCCTGCATGATAGGAGAGAATTGCATTAAAACAGTAAAAGATCTAAGCAAAAGTGCTTTCAAAATGAACATTTGATTAATATAAAAAAGGCATTTTTAAAATAAATAATTATTTTTAGGTGCTATTTGGATGCCCATAGAAATGAGTCAACTTCCATAAGATGCCCTTCCGATGCCATCCATTAATTTCAGTGTTGTGCAGTTTAATTGTGGTTGTGATAACCTTTCTACTCCAATTAATTGCCCTTACTACATCTTGGTGGTCCACTTACTCTGCAAAAACAGAACTGGGTAAGTATCTTTCTCACCTTCCATAAACAATGGTATACAATAATTTCAGTGTTCAGCATTTTTATTGTTTCGACTCCTATTAATAGCTTTACCACAGTCTATTTACACGGAAAAATCAGAATTAATTTTAATCACCCTCAACTTCCATAAGCACCGTCCTTCCAAAGCCATCCATAAATTTCAGTGTTGTGCAGTGTTATTTTGATTGCAATAACCTTTCAGTTAATTGCCCTTCTTCGTGGTCTACTTACTCTACAAAAACCGAATTAGATAAGTATTTTGCTTGTTAATTATTCACAATTTTTGAAAATATTTATGAGCTCAGACAATGTAGCGTTGGAGTAAGTTTCCAAGTGTTAAAAAATTAGAACACAACCGCTTTAACAAAACTTTCTTTATATGAAGATTAAGCGCCATTTTCTTAATTAGCATAAAGGCACTGACTAAATATGGGCAAAATCTAACCTAACTGTAAAAAATCTCACAAGAGTTATAAAAATAATATATTATTCGCTAAATAGCGTAATTTAGTCTGACAACAGAGCTTTTGAAATACAGCGTTTGTAAAAACAATACAGCTGCATGTTATCCCTGTTTTACGATAACTATAAGCATTAAAGTGGTATCTTAAAACGTAAATTTATTACCATTTACACATAAAGTTTGGAGAAACGAAATATACGACCCTGCCATGATATATTATTAAGAAAAATTTCTTGATTTTTAATTAAATGATTTTATTATTTTTAGAAATTTAAATGGTAGATAGCACAAGAAAATATCCACTTAATCCAAACACTCTTTTTCTAATCATTGCAATATAAAAAATTAAAAATAGATCAATTTTGTTATTACTTTCTTGGAAATATGAAAGTGGTAAATAAATTAAAATTTTTCTTTATAAATATGAAATTGAATTTTTAACAAACGTATTTTGTTTAGGTAAACCTAGAGAAGAGGGTCATTATGGTCTATGGGTGTTATGTTCCACCAAAGCACCCCGACACAAAGAAGATTGCGATCCTTTGGATACTTTTTTCCAAGTTCCAATTTATTGTCAAATTGCTGGAATACTTGCAGTCATTCATTTGTTACTTGTTCTCGCACTTTTGCCACTCGAACTTGTCTGGGCTGCACATTTTTTTCGGAACCTTCAAAATCTCAAACCTAAAGTTTTGTGCATAGCTAAAGTCGCCGCCGCTGTCCTTGCAAGTAAGTTTTTTTATTTTTAAAATCTACTTTCAAAATTGCTAGAAATTTTTTAGGTACTCAAATCGAACTTTTCTTATTAGTTGCCAAATACGATTCACTACGAAATTCTGACTTTTTTTTTTTGCTCAGAAAGGAACTACTTCAAATACTCATATATTGAGTAATTTGTTATAAATTTTTTTAAAATTTTTAATTGATAATTTTGTCATTAATTTAAAATTGTTCCAAGAATTTTGTTTAGTTTAATTTAAAATAAAAAAAAAATTTTATTTATATATAATATATAAAATAATTATAGCGAAAAAAAAAATTAATATATTTTTTTTTATTTTTTTTTTATTATAAAAGCGTCTGTATTTCTCTAACCATTCAAGCTAGGTGTTTGAAATTTTATGCAGTTATTGCAAATAACAACCAAAGTAATCGAAGTTACAAGTTTATTGCTATATTTTCTGGCAAATGGTGTTTAAAATTCTTGTTTTCATTCATAATTTATTACCGGATTTTTAAACCTCTGAAATTTTTGAACTTTAATAATATTTATGAGAAATCACACAACTTAAGCATACATCTCTAAAGTTATTTAATAATCCTCTAAATATTTCTTGGGAACTTAAAGAAAATGTTAAAAACTGAAAGTGTCTCTTCCATTTTTGTAGGGTAGTGCTTGCATGCATATATATATATATATATATATATATATGCACAAAATCGAACAATCGAATCAATATATGTGCACAAAATCGAACTGCATTCACTTTGGTTACTTACTGTGAGTTCACTGAGTTCATATTCTGTGGTCATTCGGATCAACGCGTCTTGATGTTGAGTTGTTTTCTTGGGAACACATGATTTTGGTAGATCGTGCACACTCTTTACATTCTTTAACTTCTTTACTATGTGGCCAAAAAATGATTTTGGAATTCCAAACTTGGTTGCAATATCAGAATATTAAGCTTTTTTTCAGTTTCTTTAATAATCAAAATTCGAGTGGCCGANGGTCCAAACTATCGACCGCTCTTCATATATATTGCACTTGTATACGCGCATCTAACATTGCTATACAAAAAAGGGAGCTATTTTTTTCCTGTGTTTTTTTTTTTTGTTGCTTAATCGAGTGTAGAAAACAAGAACAGAAAAAATTAGTATTTCAAAAGTTGCAATTTTTTTTGTTGTGTTATAAAAGTGTTATTTTTTATTGTACTTATTATGAAGAAATTCCTTATAATTTCAAAGTTATTTATCCTATCGACTTGAATTTTATCTCATTCAATTCAACATAAAAAATTGCATCGGGCTTTACATGTTCAGATAGCTTCTAGATAGCAATGTAATAAGTGTATGTAACAATATAAATACTTTTTATACATAAAGCGCTTTCAAACTTTCTCTCGTATAGTCTCGTAAAAAAGAGAAACGAAACAATGCCTTAGATAGCAATGTCAGATGCATACGAATTTGTACTTTTTGTACATAAACCCATATAACTTCCATACTATTAGTCCGATCACCTCGTAAGTGGTTTTATTCAATTCAGCATAAAATATCTCACTTACCGGTGTAGAATATATTGAATTTTCCCCATTACAAATCTATCCCATTTCCCACAAAAAAAGGGAGAAGAGCAGTGAGGGCTCAAGCGATAGAGCGTTCGCTTTCCATTGAGGTTGAGCGGGTTCGATTCCCAGTGATGGCTGGTTGCTACGAATTCCGCTTGTACCGAGCACAGTGCTGACGTAAAAATATCCTCAGTGATAGAAGGATCATGAGTCCCCTTGCCGTCAGGATAACCGTGGGATGTTTTCGTGGTTTTCCTCTCCATGTAACGCAAATGCTGGTTAGTTTCATCAAAAAGTCCTCCACGAAGGCAAATTCTCCCAATACTTGATCCAGGAATTCCTTGTTTTCTGGATGGGGTTCAAAATTACAAGGCTGCGGAGCTGAACATAAGTAGTAAACCCAAAAAATTAGGTCGGCTGTTCAACGACGGTTATAAACTATAAAATAAAAAAGGAAGAAGCGTATAGAGGAATGTAAGAAAGTTTACTATGTACTATTTATAATGCTCTAGCAAAGCTTTCTGCGAAAAAAAAAAAAATGGTTTTAGTGTTACAACTTTTTATTGCTATAATTACTGGACTAAGATGTATTTTATTTGTGTGAAAAAACTGTGCTCACGACGAAGTGTTGCTTTGACGAGTTGCAACATTGTCGTTGCGACAGGCTGTGCCTACACGGAATTGTGCTCATAACGAATTGTACGCTGGTGAATTGTCGTTGCCACGAGTTGTGCCCATGACTAATTATCGTGGCGATGAGTTTTGCCCATAAAGAATTGTCGCCGCCACAAATTGTGCTCACGACGAATTGTTTCGCGACAAACTTGTGTGGGACAAATTGGCGCAGAACCCATGTTTTCTTATTTTTTAAATAGGTATTTATGCTTTAAATCATAGTTACACGTACTATTTGTTGTTTAGGTATTCTTTCAGTATTGGTAGCTCTTCTTATTAGTATTTCTGAGAACAGTCAACAAGAATATCGTGTTCAAAAAGGGTGGTCTTTCTGGATACAAGTAAATATTTACCTCTATTATTATATAAACACACCTGTAAATTTTTGTCATCATTTTTATATTTATTTTACTTGTGATTTTAAAGTCACAGAAACTTAGTCATATTTTAATTTATTTTGTAAATTTATAAATAATTGACTAGGCCCGTTCTTCAATTTGGTTATTCTAATTATTATTTTATTGTTTTACGTTCAACTTATGATTTGTTCATGTACTACAGATTTGAAATCGGTGTAAGAATATTATTCTCAATGTTTCGATTCTCCATTATTTTCTTCTCCGCTGACAAGTTTTGCTTTTTACCCGTGTCTTAAGGCCTGTTTATACGATGCAAGTTCTTGGACGAAGAGTAATTGAAATTGATGGAAACTTGTTTTGCTTTGAACTTGGATCGTGTAAATGATCATCCAAGTTCTTGGTCCTTGGATGATAGTACAGCAAGTTCTACTTTCCATCCACGTTTTTCCTCCCTTAACCAATCAGCTTCTTAAGTTTTGTGACGTCAACAAGCAGGCATCAGATTATGCCATTTAGCTGTCGGTTTTCATATATTTTATTCCAAATAAATTAATCTGTTCCAAAGAGTATAGCCATCCAAACTGTATAGCCATTAACCTATGATTATATAGTGTTCCCGACTTTGACTGATTACTTTGCCGACTTTGACTTGACCCCAGAGTTGTGAAAAAGGCATAAAAGGATGAAAATTCATCGTGATACCCAAACGAAGTTAAGAAGGTTAGTACTGCAACGAAGAAATTAAAAAAGAGAAAGAAATAAATAAAGGAAAAGAAAATCGCATTTAGGTTTTAAATCTAAAAAAGACGAAAAATGAAGGTTAATTGAGATTTGCCTTACCTAAATTAAGCGCTTGTATGCACTTCTTACACTTTTATACTGATGTCCTACCTTATTTAGGCATACTATGCTCTCCAGGTGCGTATCCAAGAAAGTGAACTGGACACGCTGTACCTGTAGTATATCTCCGCGTTCTTCAATCCGTGAGAGTTTTTCTTATGGGATCATCTTAAATAACTAGTTTATAATCTTAATTGTAAATTTTATCTGAGGATATATTGTTAATTAGATCCCTTGCAGAAGCATTTCACTCTGATGAGTTTGCTTTCGAACAACATTTCGTTTTTTAATAATATTAATAAATCTTTTCCATACTAATATCTATATTGTATTAAACTCTGTTATTTTGTGATAAATTTCAAAATTTGAATGAAATGGGTTGTTTATAGTTTGTGAGTCATAAACTTTAAAAAAAAAAATTTCCTGTTTCAAAATTTTTAATTCTCCAAAAATGTTGGTCTCATTTTGCTCAAATTTTGCAATTTGTTATTTAAAATTTTGTAGAAATTTGTCCAATTTACGTTTCAAATTTTTTCTCCCATTATTAAATAAAATAATAAAAAAGTAATAAAAATTATAAATAATTATAAAAATATAATTTTTGCTTGGATTTGCCTCAAACAAGTTTTATAATTTTGTGCAAAACGTTAACAAATCGGCTAAAAATTTTTTGAGATATGGTGACATACGCAAAAAGGAAAATTTATGTTAAGGGGTCCAAACTATCGACCGCTCTTCTAACTTAATAAGTGGGACCCTATTTTCCACATTGAGATTAACCCCCATGTTTTGATAGTCAAGAATCCGACGGAGAAAAGGCACGCTTATTCAATCACAGTAATTTTTGTTGTTGTTGTATTTGTAGTTTGTTTTATTTAATTTAAGGTATAACCCTCTGAAATATTAAGATTGGAATTTTGTACGTTATTAGAACAAACATCTAATATTTAAAACAAAAGTTATTCAGGGTGATATTTTTTAATGGCCACTGTTCATATTAGCTGTTTTTCAATAAATTTGTGCCACCCAATAGGTATGAAGGGTTTTGTCTTCACTTTCCATGGCTTAATCCAGAGTTCGACTACCCGCTTGAAACATTTTTTTTGTTGTATCTGATTACACTGACTTCCTTCTATGTCATAGTTGTTTGAAATCCATTCTAATGCAATGTTTCTGACAGAAAAAAAAGTCCAAAAACGGTTAGGTGGCTAAGAAGCATGATGCAAAGATCTGGTGGTTACTACTACCATCTGCCCATCGATCTATATTGTAGTACATTAATGCTTGCGAAAATTACAACACTATTAAAGAATTGCTAAAATTTAATTCCACATAATACTGATAGGGGTACAAATGAGCATGCGCAATGATTTTGTAATTCTAATCATTTGCATGTTTTAAATCACTTTACATTTCATTGTAAGTTACCCCTTCTTGGTGTTGCAATGTACACAAACATGAGTGCAGTATAGTGCCCACTAGTATTTTAATTTTATTATCTTTAAAACGTTCACAACCGTAATCATGTACAGAAGATTCTCCTTTCACAGCGATTCCAGCGGCCCATGGTTTTACCGGCCTCAATTTAGTACTTAGTACATATACAGACTCTTTAGTACGTGAGCGTATGGACGTGCTTCTTTCGCCGATACTGAACGGTTTAAGAATCTTAAAAACTCTTAGCGTAGCTGTTGTGAGTTAATTACAAAATGTTTCTTGATTTCCTGAAATGTTATTTTATATGTCAGAACTTTACAATAAATTTCTTTTAGATATTCGTGATATGTATGGATGTAATGATAGTTTTGCTTTACCTCATTGAAAATCGTCGATTTTGGAAGCAGCTTATACAACAACAAGTGGACCCTGAAGGAAAAGGTGCAGAAACTTACGGCAATCCAACTTTTGATGCTGATTCACCAGATTTGAGACGAAATTACATTACAAATGGAGCCGTAAGCTTTACTCTAACAAGTGGTCAACCATACAATGCCCATGAAGATGAAAAAGTACCAACTCCCGAGTTAGAAAAAAAGGGTGATTTTAATTCTTTGGCTTATGAAAATGAATCGTATCAAGAAAATTCTCCAGGTGCTGTTAAAAAGAAGCCTTGAAATTTCTATAATTTTAAAGCTGTTTTCGAAAGCTCTCTCGTCACATAAAATAAGTTTTTTTACGATTTATATGCCAGTTATATAATTTATTATGCCTATTTTATTATGCTACAAGTAATATGCCATTTTTGCAATTATTGCAAATTTGTAACAGTTACTCACGTCTGTTAGGTTAAGGCCTATATCTAGCATCTATCATTTTTGCTAATTGTGAAAATGGCGAAGAACGTTAACCCGAAAAAAAAGCCACGTTTTGCAAAATAAAACGCGTTTTTGAAACATTTAAATTTTTAAAAGTTACACCAATGTTGCATTGTTATTTATAAAGTTTTCAAAATTATTTATTAAAAGTTTCATGAGTTTAAAATTATAGCTTTTTTTCAAGTTTAGGGCGTTTGCCAAGACGAAAGAGCTTCGAAGAACAAATTTCGTTAATAATTTAATTGTAATAATTCATCATTTTTAAATTATAATTTTTAGTATATTTGCGTTAATAGCAATTATTATCAATAATTTAATTATAATTAATATCAATAAAATATTTTGAATGGTTATTAATCAATAGTGTATTAGTAATATATATATATTTTTTTACAATTTGTGTTATTATTTTTATATATTGAGTTATAACTTTTGCAGCATTTAATGAATCTTAAGAAATAATTTATTAAGTTAGCGATCGATATCTTATATTTGTCGAAATGAAGTTATAAATGCCATTGAAATTAATCGAACAAAGGCTGAAAATATTTTTCAGCTTTGCTTTTACAGATTTATTATTTTAATCTAATGTAAAATTTTACTCTATTTTGTTTCAATGACTAATTAAGAGGCTTAAAAATTTTTGTGGAAAGAGGAACAATGGTGACAATTTTTTAGCTATATGAGATAAAGGTTTTCAGAAACTACTGAATTCAAACATTTTATTCAAATTTTAAAATTAACTGCATACTTTCGGATATAGTTAATAACTAATGCTGAACTTCTATAGCTAGGATGAGAAGTAAACGAATAAGAGCAAATATTACATAAGCATGCTTTTGATACCTTGTCAGCAAAAAATAAGTCACAAATCTCCTCTCATGCATACGTAAGAAAAACACAGCGTTTTTTAATTTTATACGGGAATTCTAATTTAAAGAATTTTAGGATTAAACTTGAGTAAAGATGTAATTTTGCATTATTAAACAAAGTTAACTTTTAATTTATTTCATAAAATTTTAAAATATATAGAATTTTTGCCAGCTTTTTCTTTCCCCAAATTTAATTTTTATTTCAAAATTTTCTAAGTATAGTTATTATCCTAATTTTCTTTTGTTTCATTTTTTTAAAAATTGAGCATGACGGGATTTTAGTGTCTTACGTAAGCATTGCTGATGTCCTCTCTTGTCAGCAAACATAAAATCTTCACAAGCCCCTTAGGTTCTTACGTAATATTAGAATGGTTTCATAGGTAAATCCTGCAAAACTCGAACAACAATAAATGATCGTATGTAAACGAACGCCAATTTTTTACAGAAATTCGCCAATGGTTCAAAAGTTATAAATAATTTTTTCCCTTCATGTAGCACAATAATTGTTGTAACACAACAATTAAGTACTTAATTTTAACTCTTCTTTTCTAAAGATAGTTTCACAAGTTGAAACCAATTAAGCATTTATTGCTGAATTATTTTGAAATTAATCTTGTAATTTCTATTATTAAAAGTAAAGCAGGAAGTTGATAAATCTTGTAAACATGCAAACAAGAGAATGTTTTTGTTAAAATGAAAGCACCGCTGAAAAAATGTTTTCTTGAAAAGACCCGAGCATTCACGGTATCAAACATATTTTAAATGAACACCATAAAACAAACCATCACTCTATTGTATATCATCCAAATCGATAATTAAAGGTTAGAAAGAAAAGTCACATTGTTTTCTGTCGTTGATATTTTATGTGTCATTGCAATTTGGTGGCCCTGTCGCAGAATTTTTTCGGGCTTTCTGCGACATACCTCTAATAATAATATCTTTCTGCAAGATACTTTTAAAAATAACAAATAGACATGTTACTAAATTAAAGTAACAGAAGGGTCAAAAATTCAAAGAAAAAAAAATAATAATAATTCTTTTTGGATGAAATAAAATAATTTTTCAATTAAATATGCAATTTTTTTATTCTAATATTATGGGTGATGTTCTCGCATTTTGTAGGGGGAAAACACACTAATTATTTCCTCTTTCGCCTTTTGTAAATCATTATCACTTTAAAAAAATAATTAAAAAATCGTGAAATCCGTAGCAGTAACTACCGGAGATAAAAAGATCGACGACGAAACCACGCGAATCGGATGATGAATCAAATGCGTGTTTTCATTTCGAGATTCAATTGTTGTAATAAATAATATCGTAATAAAAATATCGGATTTTAAAAACTATGTGTAGTAATAATGACCGCATTAAAAAATTTAGAACAAAAACTTCTGCAGAAAAGAAAACCAAATTTTTTTACTTCATTATTCTTTATTTTTCATTATTATCAAAGGAGAATAGAAAAATCACAAGCATTTTTTTCACTCCGATGCACGAGAAAGACATCTTTTGAATATAATGCTGAAGAAAAGATAAAAATCATTCGAAAATTTCTGCAGAAAAATTTTTTTTTTTTGTACTTTCCAAAAGATAAACCTAAAAATGAGTGTGCTGATTTGTGTTTGGAATTTTGTTTTTAAGGCTGTTTAATGTTAACGGAGGCCTTATTTTCTTTTAAAATGACGCTTTTTAGAAAATAATATGCTATTTTTATAACTGTTGTGCGTTTTTAACCGTAATTCATGGCTGTTAGATCAAATTTAGCCCTCCTTTAGCCAGCACCCTCAATGTTAATTCTGAAAATGGCGCAAAAAATCAACTAGAAGAAAAGCCACAGTTTTGTGACAATGAAAACGTTTGCTATATAAATTTTTAAAATTGAAAAGTTGTTCCAACACTGCATTATCTGGGCTTTACAAAAATGTGCATAAATAGTGAATCGATTTTGATAATTCTCTTTTAGTTAGAAAAATCTCGCCAAATTGGTGATTTTTAAAATAGTTTAGTAATTTATAAAATATTTAAGTTAATAAGTTATAAAATTTAAAAATATTCGTTCAAAAGCTCAGATGATTATTTATGACAAAATGGTTTATAGTTTAAACTCATAGTTTTTCCTCGAGTGTGAAGCACTTAAACTGTGGCTTTTTTTATTATCCTTGGCGAGAGAGCTTCGAATAACAATGTTAATAATTTTTATTAAAATAGAAAAATCTCACCAAATTAGCAATTTTTCAGCTCAAAATTCTTTTAAATATTTAAACTATTTGCCTATTTTGAAGTCTAAATAATTCTTTATGAAAAAATAGTATAAATAGTTTAAAATTTTAGCTTTGCTTTGAATTTAAGAAACTCGAATTGTACCTTTCCGATTTGAGAGAACATAGAAAAACACCCTTAACGTTCGCAAATGTCCATATTTGGAGTTACAATTAAAACCATAAAGCAAACCAATATCATTTTGCAAGTTATTTAAACATTACAGCAAGAAAACGGGAGAAATAAGTTAGTAGTTTTCTCTACTATTAAAATTGGGGACTACGCCTCAAACATATGCGTACTGATAACTTTTTATTACTGTGTTTTGAAATTTGCTTTTTAGGAAACGAAATTTTACCCTGAATGCTCGGCTTAGATTCATAGAGTTACACCATTTTTTTTACAAAACGCAATTCCAAATCGTTATTACTGCATGGCTTGTATTTTTATCCTTTTTATTATTCCTGTAAGTAAATATTTGTGATGCTAAATTTTTAAATTATTATTATCTTCTTATCTTTTTGAGTGATTAACTTGACTTTAATTCATACCAACACTAGTGATATTTTTAAGGTAATTTAATTTTACAAATCTATTATTATTTCATCAATTTTCTTATTTATTTACATTGTTTTTAATTTTCAGTATAAAAGAAACAATCGTTACGAGCTGAAAACTCTAAAAATTATACAATCATGCTACGAGTATCATATTTTAAATATACATAAGCTAGGGTATAGATGGATTGTGAATTTATTATTATCATATTCATTATAAAACATTCCAAAAATTAAAAAAAGAAGTCATCATTGATTAGCTTCCTTAAAAAAGGCAAACTTTCAGAGCCTATAGACATTGGATGGATAACCGTATAAAGCTAAGCTTAGTTAGCGCTCGGGGATAAAATTCGTCCTAAGATTTCCGGGTTCCGTATAAGCAAACCATACCGCGGACTGGAAACTTGGCGATTGCAGTTGGAATTGGCGATGATAACGCGTAAATGTGGTGGGAGATCGAAATTACATTAACCCAAACCGCAATTCGATATTCTTTTTTTCCTCCTCGACTAGCCATAATGAATAAAATACATAAATAAATTAATAAACGCTTCTGCAGGTATATTTCTTTAAAATTTCATTTTTTCAAAATAAGTTATTCATCCTATCTCTATTAGAAATTAATTGGAATCATAGTTTTTTGAAGAATATATATANTTATGTTCCAAGATATTTACAAACTGACCTGAATGTCAAGATGATTGCAGCACATTGTTTATGTTCAGGATATATATATATATATATATATATATATTATTTTTACCTGATTGAAAGAAAACTTTTTTCACGCAACTTGCGTTATTCTATAAGCTCGTGTTGTTCAGCTGGAAATTAATTTGTAAGTGTGTGATGAATAAATTGTTGTAAAAATAACTCATTAATTCCTTTTCGTAGAGAATGAAAAAAGAAAAAAACCTTTTTATTGTTAGGATCACTTTGCAAATACACTGTATTTATATTTTATTAAACGCAATAATTTATATTTTATAAAACGATCTTGTTTTTTGATATAACAGATTTAATTTTTTAATTTATTCTTACAGGAATTGTGTTTGCGAAGAAATAAAAATATTTTATTAATGAACCAATCACAAAAAATAACGTAACATTTTAATACCATGTTTTATTGGAACGCTATTCTGAAGAATTAATTCTATCTAACTTTTATTGTAAGAAAACATAACCTGATTTATTTTAGTGATATTCTGTATTAAATGAATTTTGATAAAAGAATTATGTAAACTTTTTTATTAAGATTGTTTTTTAGAAATTAACAAAGACATAATATTTACTAGAAAAAAAATTTGAGTATTCAAAAATGTTATCACGCCTTAAAGTAATAATTTCTTGCAAATGAAATAATCGATATTTTTAAAATTTTAAAGCAATCGGAAATTCGCTTGTGAAAAAAGAAATACGTGCAATAATTTCAAGGGGGAAAAATTTACAAATAAAGGGATTTTTCTTTAATGACCTATGTCACTAGTTTTAAACTCTAAATGATATTTATTCATCTTAAACTTAATCTGAATCTATCAAAATATCTGATTTCATATAACTGATATCTAATTGTATCTGATTTAATGAGAATTGATTAAAAGTAAATTTAGAAAACAAATGTATGTTATTATGTGAGTTTTGACTGTGTTTTTTATTTTATCAGTTCAGACTGAAAACCTGGAGTTTACCTGAGTCTTGAAACAAGTTTGAGTGAAACTAAATAGAAAATTAAGTTTGAAAGCGTTTGTTTCATTACCAGAAGCATTTATTGTAAAAAAAATATTTATTAAATTACTTTTTTTTGCAATGAGATGAGATCTTAAACTTCGTGAAAAATTGATTCAGTTCCTTAATATACATAAAAGTCCGTAAATACTTCATTTATTATGGAGGTCATGGATACCTTGATGCTCTTTCAATATTAGAATAATAAATGCAATTAATAGATAATGCGCAATTTTAAAAATATATTTTATTTACATATATTGCGTACAGATTATTCTGCAACGATCATATAATATATACGTAACATATATTTATAGATTCCTGAATACTGTTAAATGAATTAAGTAATTAAGAACATAATTGAAAAAAATAACATAATTAAAAAAGTAACGTAATTAAAAAAATAACATAATTAAAAAAATAACATATTTAAAAAAAATTTTCAACCTTCAATTAAAGCTTTCCTGTTGTCAAATATGAATAATAATTATAATTTTCAACAACTTTTTTAAACACAAATTTTTAATTCTCGAACTTAATACTATCACATGAAAATATCAGAAAATTTATAAAAAAAACTATATTTTAAAATTGAGCCATTGACGACAACAGAGGCTAGATGTATGTATTAAGTTTAAATAAAATATATGTTTTAGAACTCACATTTAAGACTTAGATCAATTTATTATCAGTTCATAAGAGTTTTTTTAATAAATAAATATAGTGATTGTTTGATTTATAATTGTAAGTCCTGAGTGTTTAATGTTAAGTTATATTTCCTTTGAAATATGCAAAGCAGGGCGACATTCATTTTTATTTGTATGTGAATCAAAAAGTATTAACTCAACTTTTAATAACTATAGAAAAATAAAAAACAAAAGTTAGATAAAAACTTTAAATGTAAAAAACTTTCTAAATAAGATTTAAATAAAACACAATCACCTCGCCTGAGTGATTTTGTAAAGAATTCTTAACTTTTTAATTTTACAAGTTAGGTGAAAAGTAAATATCTTACAATAGTTGTATAGAATTAAAGAATTCTTAAATTAAAGCTACATTAAAACATTGAGTGCAAAAAGTTTTCAATTCACTAAAAGTTCATTGGAAAATTCCCGAGATATGGTGAAATGCGCAAAAAGTAAAGTTAACTGTAGGGGGTCCTAACATTGCATCGCTTTCCTGAACAAACTATTGGGACAATATTTCCAGATTGCGGCTACCCCTATATACTGGGGATCAAAAATCCGAATTCGCCGAAAAAAAAGTTTCTCAAAGTAAGTGCGTTTTGGTGTCTGATTTCCCAACTTAAAATATATTGCGTGCAGTAATTAATTGGCATATTTGAGATCACCCTCTCGATCCATTAAGATTGAGTCCTAGAACGTAAACATCTGATCATTAGATCAAAAGTTAGTTGTAATTTCGTTCTCCCACCACATTTACGCTTTATCATCGCCAATTCCAACTGTACACTAAAACGTGATTTTTTTTTCTTTTGAAATTTTGATTTTAATGCCATTACTTCAACCTCCTTCCAGTTGTGCTTACTTTATAAAATTAATCTCAACTTTATTTTTCTCTTCACTTTTAAACTGTAAAAGACTTTTTCTCCATTTGTAAATTATGAAAAAAATTATTAATCTGATTGCGTAAACAGTTAATTCACTAAAATTGGACATTCTCAATTAATTCCTTTTAATAGTCATTTATATTATTATTAATAATTATTTACACAAAATTATAATAAAGGAAAATTTGATTAGAAATTTAAAAGTTTTTGCTGCAATAATTAGGGAATTTCTATTGACAAAATCCAAAAATATGACAGAATTCAAGTAATTTTTTTTCGGAGCAAAATGCATTTTTATTTAAAAGGGAACAATATTGACTTAATATTTATAAGATAAAAGACTCTCTAATCGCTAACACCGATGACAGGAAAAAATTTCATTTCTTTTTCTTTTCCACAAAAAGTTTAAA
Source organism: Parasteatoda tepidariorum (assembly GCF_043381705.1). Lineage (NCBI taxonomy): Eukaryota > Metazoa > Arthropoda > Arachnida > Araneae > Theridiidae > Parasteatoda > Parasteatoda tepidariorum. The sequence continues at coordinate 58,073,578 of NC_092215.1, read as the reverse complement.
ACTTAAATTGTTTTTCTTTCATTATAAAGCAATCGTATAATATTCTCGTATCATGTAAAACTTTATGACGAAGTTGCTTATCTACCGTTTTACAATTATAAAATGAAATAATTATTAAATTCTACTTGCATTTTAAAATGTAATACTCAATTGTTCAATGAATTTTTCGATTACTATTATAAAAATGTGTATAATGAACATTTCAACTAAAATAATTAGTACAAAATAGCTGCTGAAAATTCTCTTAAACATTTATAAGTATTTTACATTTATAAATTTCAGCTTTTCGCATTATTGTTAAATAATCTCTACGTCGAAAAATATTTAAAGAATTTCATAATAACTGAAAATTAAATACAATTTTAAAAAAATTGTAAATAGTTATCGAGCAAAACCATTAAGTTTGATTAATGAATATAGAATTGGAAACAAAGTCTCTGCTAAACAATTAAAAAAAAATTGAAATCTTTTAAGTAAACAAACTTTATTGTAATAATAATTTCATTATTAAGAATTAAAAGTTATTGTGAAATTATTAATTTTTATTAGTGGATGAGTAGGAAAAGAAGTTCACTACTCGAAATACATTTAATGAAAGTTATGAAAATATAGAACTGGTTATGGAGGTAATAATTATAGAAATTTTTTTATCTTAGTCTTATTACCTTTTAAAAAACGCTTATAAACACAATTTAGTTAACAGGTACAAACGATTATGTTGGCGCTATAACAAGAAAAAAAAATACGCTTTATATTTCATTTAATGCAGAAGAATTTAATGAAGACCTGCTTAACTGAAACTATGAAATGTCACACCCATATCTAACTTGGTGATTGATAGATACGTGATACCGAAAACAAAACAAAAACATAAGTACACAGCTGTTTGGCGATTGTCGAGAACGCTCCTTTAACGCCAATAGAAAATTTCGCCAACTGTTTCCAATCCGCAGTATGGTCTGCTTATACGCTTCCGGGTGACTACTTTCGATTTATTTTTACGTCTAAGCTTTGTTAAAAAGCGCTCTATCCAATATCGCCAACCAATATCATAAAACTTTCGGGCTACTACTTTCGATTTATTTTTACGTCTAAGCTTTGTGAAAAAGCGCGCCATCCATTATCAACATTCATTTGTTGTGTTTACAATACAGCGAGTTCTTTCTATTTAAATTTCAACGAAACAAACGAATTCGGCAGACTTCGCAGGCATACTATGCTGCTACCCAAAAAATAACAAACGGTGAAATTTTACAAAGACATAGCCAAATAAGGGATAACACTCCAAGCAAATTTAACGCTTTATTTATGTTGTACTGTTAAAGTTCTTAAATTTATTTACGGCTCACGATATTTTAAAATTTATAACTTACAGAAAAATTTTATGAATCGTAAAATTACGCGTAAATTTGCAGACAAATCAAAATAATTAAATTTCTTAAGATATCAAGCCTATTCACACATCGCGTCATAAACATTACATAAGCGGAGGGATACACCAGAAGTTTTCTATATTTTTCTTCCGGTTTTTACTGAATAGCCATTTTAAAAGAGGCAATCTATCAAGCCTATTCACGTGCAATCTTTCTTAAAGCCTGTTTGTCAATGCACAACGCGAACGGGGCGGAGTCTCTTAACTGTTTTGTTTGATGTTTATACTTGCCTCATAAGTAAGATGATTTTGGAAACAAAGAAAGAGGTTCTATCATGTAACGAGCTTTGCTTTGTGTAATTATGAAGGAAAGAAAATCTCTTTCCACGCTTCAGAGTCGATTTTCGTTTAGAGCGAAGAATGAGGAAAATATTCACATTTAACAGTTGTTCGGTCAACAGTTAATTTAGCTTTCTAATTTTTATGCTATTAGCTGTAATTTTAATGCAATTTGCATCTTTTTTATTAAATGTCAATATTTGTTTTTGGCTGTAATTTCTGTACAATACCTACAGCATAATCTTCCTGTGAACTGTTAATTTGTTTTGCTTCTTGCTCAACTACGATTAATGTAACTAAATGGTATTTTTCGATTCATGCATTAATGATGTCGTTCTTCAGTCAAACGATTTCTTTTATGGAAAGTGGTTTCAATAAATTGTTCTCTCTTAAAAATTGAGAAACCGTTCGCATATATTATGAAGTTAATAACAATTAGTTCTACCTATTTGAACTATTTTCTGTGCTTCTTAAATATAATATTGAAAAAACTGCTATTCCAAGCTCAAATCTACCGAATAAAGGCAATCAAACAGCATCAAATATTGCTCAAGTGTTTTTTATGCAATTAATCAGACGGTTTTATTTTTAGATTTTCTTTTCAATTCAAGTTTACCAAAGTTTAGAAATCCGATCTAATTTAATCTTTTGCACCCTGGGATTCACACCTAACCCCCTCACACCTGTTTCTTATCTCCCTTCTGTTATTATTCTTGCTCAAACTTGTTTCTCAATCCCTATTTGTTAAACCATTTTGCATTTTTTACTTCTCTACTTTCTTTTCGTGTTTAAACAGAACCGAAATTATAGTATGTCCATTTCTATACTTTCATTTGTGCTTTATTCACATTATTTTTTGCTTTGGTCAACATTCAAGTCTATGCTTATTCATGTTGTCTATTCTTGTCATCTCAATCTATTATACGAAAAACATCACGGACCCTCCTCTGATATTACGCACAATCAGAATGTTTCTGCTAACATCGTTCCTATACATCATCTTTTCCCCCCCTTTTTTTTTTGTTTAAATAATTTTTTATTTCAAAATCGATAATAATTTCAGGTAAAAATTTTCTTGCTGCTACTGGATTTAGTAAATGCTGAAATGTTTAATCACAATTATCGTTTCGATTATGGTTTTTTTTCTCCTTTCTATTGTAGTTTGTATTACTAGTAATATATCTCAATCAAACTCTCTGCATGAAGAAAGAAATTTGTTATCTTGATAGTCTTTCAGATGGGCAAAAGTTTTCGGATATCAGTTAAAGTAAGACAATATTTAAGAAGAGGTAGATAGGTACTTTATTTACGTCGCTCTAGAGCTGCTCAATGGGCTATTAGCGATGATCTGGGAAACATACCTGAGGATAATCCGAAGACATGCCACCGCAATTTTGATCTCTGCAGAGGAGATGGCTCTCCTGCTTTGGTAGCGTGACGATCGACACGCGAAGCCTAGCATTTTACAGTAGAACAGTTTAACGAGGATCGATAACACGCACCCTCGGTCCTTACGCAGGCTGCCTTGACCACAGCCGTGACCTTCGAGACTAGAGGCGGCCAGCTTACTCGTTCAATGAGTCATCACGGGGAGGGAAAGAGCTTCAGCGGTGAAAGAGAAGAAATACTTCTCTAGTCGGCGATTTTTCTCAAAACGAGATTCTTTGCATGTTATCATTTCAGCAACTATATTATAGAGTGGTAGTAAAAAAATGATAATATAGACAATTCTTCAAATTTTAACCAAATTTTTGTAATATTCTTTATTTTACAAATTATGTTCGAGACAAAAGTAGAGCCTAATTTTGTGTTTCATAATAGTAATCACGAATAATAAATATAGAAATAACAAGAAATTGCTTTGATTAATAAATTTTTCTATTACCTGGTTTTATTAAAAATATGACTATCTTCCTGGCATTCTTTTAACACCATAACTTTTATTAGAAACAAAATATTACTCTTAAAAAACGAAGTCACGCGTTAGCTAGCAGAACTGTTTTCAACTTTTGTAATCAAATTCAGAATAATTATCAAGAAAAAAGTTGTTAGATTTAGTTAAACATTTTATATTTTTTTCTCCATTAAATAGAACCATATTGTATGGAACAAAATTGTTCAATTATAATTTGTTAAATTTATCTGAACATAATAAAAAAGGAACTAAAACATTTTTTTACAAAGCAATTTTATTGGTCAACCACAACAGACATACAAAACAAATAAAAAAGATTAAAGCCCACATTTAATAAATACTTTAAACAAATGTTTTCGTAATACTTTTACAAAAACATTTCAAACAAGCAAAAAAAAAAAAGCAAGCAGTTGATTTAATCAAAGTTTCGGTTTACGATTATTATTTAGTGTTGTCACTGACAATAATGCAATAAATGGAATATTTAGGATTTAGTTTTATCTACATAAAAAATTTTGAAAAATAATTTTTTACCATAAATTTCTTTTTTTAATAAAGGAATTGAATATACTTAAAAACTTTTGTTCACATTCAAGAAATACCCGAAATGGAAAATATTTTCTAAAATTAAAAAATTGGGTGAAAAATACTCTTTTTTAAAAAAATAATAAATGGCTAATAAATAAAATCCTACTGATGTATTAATCACTAATAAATCTGATGACATTGCATAGAAAAAGAAAAAATAGCTTGAAAAAATGTTTATTTAGCAGAATTTGCAAAATTTAGCAGATTTCATAAATTTAAATTGTATGCATTTTAAAAAATTTAAATTGCATGCATTAAATATACAATTTAATTTTTAAAACCTTTTAAATTTAGTAAAAAAGAAATTTTTTTTTCAGAAAACTATTGAACTTAAAAAATGAAATTTACTTAAATTTTTATTTATTGTAGAACCTTATAGAACGTTGTTTCAAACTCAATATCGTCTGATTGAAAGTGTCTTTCACAGACCTGAAGTAGAATATTTTATTCGAAAATTACATTGGCGATTTTTATATAGACATTCACAATAAGACAGGAATATTTCAGGTAACACTAATTCATATTCATCTAATCTCTAATAACTTATTGAAAAACATATACTATCACATTGTGTAATTATTTTCATAAATATACAAAGTATGCTTAAAAACTTATTAAAATGATGAAAATAATATTTTTTCTACTACACACATCTTGATATAATGAATTGTTAGATTATTTAAATATGCATGCAATTTTTTATTTTCTTTTGATGAACAATATTCTTAAAGGGAAAAATTATCTATCAAATCATTTGTATCACTGAGTATATATACAAACAAATTATTTTAAACTAACTAAATTTATTTATATCTTTCATAATTCCTTTAATTTTTCTCATTCTTTAAAAAAAATTATTAATGTATTATGGTAAAAAAATTTCATTTCTTATTTTCTTATTATATTATAGGTAAAATATATTCAGATTCTTTACCTATACATCAACATAACTTATTGTTAGACAGCTTAAAATGTTTTCTTTCGTTTTTTGTTCTCTCTTTCGGAACAAAATTATTCTTTATTTTCCTACCTCAATTTTAAATTCGAAATAGCTATGCAATATTCACAAAATCGTAAGTAACATCAATTATATAGAAATAAATCATCAAAGAGTAGCCTGATTGTTAACCTATTTGCCCAATCACACTTAATGAAAAAAAAGTGCCAAGTGGAGCATTTTTAAAAACTTTCATTGATATCAATATATGCCTAGGTAACTATGTACATTTTTCCAAATAAAAAAAAATGGTTATAGTATTTTTCTTTGACTACTCCATAATTAAATTTAATATAACATACATTTGTAACACTGCATATAAAATTAATGGGCAAATGTTAGTAAATAATTTAACTTTAAAGCCAGACTACATATATTTAATTATTTGCATGAGTAAAGCTAGTAAAAAATATGAATAGATTTTTAATTTAAGTAAAAATTATAAAAAGTAATTTACCTTAGTATTTTTAGTTACAATTAGGTTAGTTCTTGGTATCGCTTTAACCCATTTTTTAAGTAACTCTTCATTTTTAGGGAAACTGAATATATGTATTTTATTTTGTGAATTATAGTTACCATTGCATTTACACACAGCATGTGTTCGGCATCTGTAAGGAAAATATATTTAAAAACTTGACATGACAATCATGATTACAGTTTATGATAGCAATATAAATTTTTCCTTATTGTATAACTTATAAAATAGGATGTAAACTCTTAATTAATAATAAAATTAATTAATTAAAACGACATGTTTGGAAGGATTTTTTGCTTAACTAGCAAAAATTAATTAAAGAGGGTAAGTCCTAATCATATAAAGAAGCCCAAAAATTTAAAGGGAAATATTATTAACAAAAAATTTATTTAACCAAAAGCTTAAAATATGAAAATAAAGTTCACATTCGGTGAAAAAATATTAGATACGAACAATGTTATATAACAATACTAAACGAAAACACTCCTAATAAAATGTTCTGCTTTCACTTATATAAATAAAAATTTAGCTGGAAACTAAAATTGAGGCTCTGAAGCACAGAATGCATTTAAAATTTAAAAATAAAGCGATCTTTCTTAGCAATCTAAGTTAATAGTCTAAACAAGACTATTAACTTAGTTGTTTATGTAACATAACTTTGTTTCTGAAAAAATAGTCAACTATAGATATAGAATGAAGTTTATTTAAGGAATCAAGAATTTGTAAAATAAATTATTCTTTTATTTGCGACCAGAAAATTTAGGAATAATTTTAGAATAACTAGATTCAAATAACTAGGAATATTGCCAATGGAATTCATATGTTAGGCTTAGAGACTAAAATAGTAAACAGCTCATGTTTAAAGCAAATTTAAAGTGCATAGTATAGAAATTTTTCGACTCACCTTTGATAGAATTGTTCCTTGTAGTTATAATCCAAAAAGGATCCTTTCCTAATCTTCTTTAAATAAATAAATCTAAATAAAAATAGGACAAGCTTTGAATCGCTCACATAAACGTAGCAGAGCGATCGATGCTCCCTCCAAACCTACTCCCTGCTCGTGATGACTAATGCTTCTGGTTTTAGGCAGGCCTCCTAGTCTCGAAGGTCACGCCACAGCCAGTGATGCAGTGTTCTACTGGGAACCATATCTTCATGATCAGTCCACTGCGGGACATTTAAGAAGAGGAAAATTACTATATGTTACGAGAGTTCTATAAGAGGCAAAAGTATAATTAAAAATGTCAGTCAATTATCTAGAGGAAAGTTATTTTTACAAGAAAATTGACATGAGTCAAAACTAGCTCTAGTAGTATGTGGTTTTTAACCATTTTGATAAATCTTCGCATTTACAGTTGACTTTATAGAAACCAAAATGGTGCAGGACAGACCCAGAAAAATAGGACTTGGTTGGAATAATTTGTTCGGCGTTTTGATGAAATCAACTTTTTGGGTAGCCTCAAATTGTTTGTGGTATTATTTGCTGCAAACTGCGTTTATGAAGTTTACCATAATTTTGATAAGCACATTGCGTTTCAATATAATTTTATTATCTCATAACTGTATATTGTTTAGTGCATCAAGACAATGATAAAAAGTATTTGAAGAATATTCTTGCTTTGCATACAATTCAATCAGTTATTGTTACGAATGGTATAAGAAAAATGCGATTTTTTTGCGGGCTTTTCAAAAATTTATTCAATCATATAAAATTTTTTCTTTAGGGGCTTTATTAGTTTCGAAAGTTTAAAAAAAAAGTGTTTCGAGCAATACACACTTGAGAGTGAGACACTTAAATTTTTAAAGTCGCACGATTCTCTTTGAGCAGCATTTTAAATCTGAATTTAGTATTTAAAGAATCTCCAAATGCATTCATCTTTTAGTACAGGACCAATAAACTAATCATTAGACACAAGCATCACTGGCAGCGGTCAGTGAGTTGGTGGGAGACCGACGAAGGGATCGAGGGTGAGTGGTATCGGTCCTCGTTAACTGCTTCGGGCTACGAAAGAGAAGGAGCCATCCCATCTGCAGAGGATCAAACTTGTGATGGCATGTCTTCGGGTTATCTACAGGGATGTTTTCCAGATTGCCATCAATGACACATTGCGCAGCTCTAGTGTAACGTAAAAAACGTACTACTACTTAATTCTACAATTTTAAGCACAGCAAAATCCGCTCTTAACGAGGAGTTTATGAAGCAGAAAAATGCTCACTAAATCCGAATTCAGGGTTAGCATCGAAAAATTTATACATAAAAATCAATTTGCATAAATTGTATCTAGGTGATCTGAAAAGAAAATACATTTATCTAATGTTGATTGTTTAGGTTGATTGTATCTAATGTTGATTGTTAATGTTAATTGTAATGTCTTAATAATTTCATCACAAAACATTGAAAACGCTAAAAATCTAAAAAAATACTCGTGTGAAAAATGTTCAAAGGATACAGTCAGTGAGTACCCCATCATGAGTACCCCCAAGAGATGGGGGAAAGGGGAACTTGGATTCTTCATAATAAAATACCTTAATTTGATCTACAAGATCTTACAATTTGTTTCACAGATGGCGCTGCAATCGCAAAATGAAAATGAGATACCAATTGCTTAGAATAGAGATATCTCAAGAAATGGCAAGTCAGAGATTGCAGAAATTAAAACATGGTAAATAGAAAAAATCTATCTTATGACGCTAAACTTGGCCTCGCGATATTTACCTCGAGATATAGGGCTGTTTCCATTCTTTTTGGTTACCCTATAGAACTCGGACATTTGGGCGGTTGAAATTTCATGTGTTTTTGTAAAATTTACGTGTGTTTCACTCTTTGGCAGACACCAGAGTATCCACATTTTTAAATATATAGGTAAATAAATGATAAATGAAAAGTAAAGATTTCATCATTCTGAATGTCCAAGAGTCTCGGTTATTCATCCATATTGCATCAAATCATAGCTTCTACGCTGTTTGTGGAAGATTTGTAACAAAAATATGTGCTTTGTGTACAATAAAAGTTGGCATCGTTTAATAATATTTTCATTGTTTTGCGCTTTCACGCAAACACTAGGAACTGAGAAACACATTTTCTTGTTCTATTGTTGTCTTTTTAAAAGGAAGGCTCTTTTTTTCTTAAAAAAAAGAAAGAAAAAAGTGGTAGCATTAGCATTCATTTTGCAGAAACAAGATAGTTTTGAGTTGCATAAATTATTAACGCTGTAAATATTTGTGCTTGGATCTAATGTCAAACCACGGTGTGCTTTTAAATCTTAGGTTGTTGGTTACAGAAAGAAATATCCATTTAATATAAATAAGTTTATTCTACCACTTTTTTCATGTAGATGTTTTTCGTATATGTATTTTGTGGCTGGGCATTAATTCGAAGTATAATTTGCGAATAATTTTTTGAAACTTGATCCAATATTATTGAATGCAATAATTATTGCATTCAGCTTTGTGATGCTATGTAAAAAAGTGTGTTATTAGTTTCTAATTTTTTTAATGCTTTAATATCAACTTTAAAAAAAGAAAGAACCATTTAAAATAAGTTATTTTTTAACCAAATGCAATCAAAAAAGTTTTTGTCCTCTTCAAGGTTAGAGCACAACATATTGTTTACATATTTCATTTATTATAGTTCATCTACCGTAAGAAGATTTAGAGAGAGTTCAGATCGCGGTGCAGTTCTTAAACGCGTTTCTGCGTAACCTCTATGTACTCGTACCATGATTTGACCTTCCATCATCTTGTTACGGTGGACGAACATTTTTGGATCGGCCAAACATAGTTGTGTAGTTATATTTAGACGTGTTTTTAAAAACTTTTACATTTCTTGTATTTTATTGTGATGCCATAACGAGTTTAAACTTTCAGAGTTTGTATATATGTGTGCTAAATGTGATGAGTATTTTTTAAATAAAAAACAAGTAATTTTTACTAGTCAGTCCGGAGATGACGGGACGGGGCCAATGTTTGCTATTTAAGTGCTGTGATTACGAAAGGAACATAAAGAGAGAGTTTCTAGCGTAGTTGGAAAGTTACGACAATTGGCCAAGTTTCTCAGTTACACATTCCTCTTCACAATCATATTAAATGTCTTTTTTATACCAGTCAAAGAATGCGATAAACTGCACCGTAGTTCCATAAATTATTGATTCAGTTTTTTTAAAAATAACTTTCGTTCGTTCGTGAAATGTCTACTGGAAATAACTTATTATTAAGAAAACAAACGTTTTATCAAAATAAATAAATAAAAATAACAACAGTTTATTTGGTATATAATAGCATAAATAACCTAATGTAAATGCCAAGCACAACTATCATAGATTTTAAGAGCTTAATGTGATTATTTCACAATATTTTTGTGTATGACAAATACATTAAATAGTTCAGATTAACTCGTTTAGGACCTGGGAAAAGAACGCCCGGAACCTTTCGAGAATATGCGTATTAAAGAATACGCATATATACGTGATGTAATACGAGAGTAACAAATGAAGATCACGTTCTTGTGATCATAGGCCGTTGGAGTCAGAAAGGTTCATTTATGATACAGTGAAAGAGAGAATCGCGTGATCACGCATATGATCATGGTCCTAATCGGGTTAATTTTAAAAACAATATAAGACCCGTTAGTCGTAACTTTCTAGCTACGTTAAATTCAAAGAACCTATAAATAACTAAGCATGCGTCAAAAAGGTTGCCGCAAAGTTTAAGTGAAAAAAAATACGCACAATGAATTAAAAAGAATCATTATATTACAGTAATGTATTCCTATTATTCGAGTAATGGTTCATCAGGGTAGCCTAGTTAATAGTCCGAAATCTCAAATAAGTTAGTTGCTTTTTGTATACAGGGTGTTTAGTAATCACCGCCGTTTAACTAATTTTTTTTAAAAATCCTTTTCCAAAATGAAATTAAAAAATACATAAACAATAAGGGACGCCAACTCAATTTAATGCGTGACCCTTAATGTTTTGATTTCTTTACGATATTTAAACGAGGAAGAAACAGAAACGTTATCAAAATCACTTTAGAAGATGACGAGATTAAAAACATTGAAACCAGTCTATTTTAAAAATAAAATTTGAGAGTGTTTCTAGTAGTTGCTTTTCCACTCCTTTGCATTTCCTTTGGCAATCAAACAGGCTTCAGTGTTTGTTTTTTTACATCGCCTTTTAACAATAATTCATACGTTTTGGTAAAAAGTTTTACTGTTTTCCTCACTTAAATATTAAACTGAAACTCAGAATTCGTCTCTCTCTATATTTTTTTTATAATTATAAAACTATATATTATGGGTGATGATTACGGAACACTATGTAAATATTACGAAGAGATTGTTGATAATTTGATTACCACTCACAGTTTTTTGAGGACGCAAAATAATGTTAATAGATGGCAGACCAAGTGTAACTAAAATTATAGTTAGTTACAGAATTGAAATCCCTTAGGGTGTAATTAAACCTTTGTAGGCATGGATCTACATTATATTAAATTTTGGATTTAACATAAAGGGGAGAGTGTACTAATTTCAAGTTTTCATTTTTTCTGCAGAATGTGGTGGTTCTAATGACATAAAAATTATGAGAGAGATACTTTTGTCGATAAATGTAATTTTTTTTGTGAATGAATTCCGATATACACTTCAGAATTTTTTTTTTTTTTTTAAAGTAATTAAAATTGGTACAACACCGTGTCGTACCTTGGATAATTTGAGTTCTTGTTTTCTAAACTAGTAAGTTGAAATTCATAAAAATGAAGGTTATTTTTGATAAACTTTTCAAGTAGCCTTCAGTAGTTTAAACAAATCAAATGAAACGTTTTGCCAAATAATATTTTAAATAATGTTTCAAAAATGTATAAATTTAGATACAGCATAAAAAATTTGCTTGTTGTAAATTGCAAAGTCGATAGGGGGAATATATTTGTGCAAACTGGCATTCGAAAGTACTAGTGTCACATACTTTAGACTGGTCCAAGATACAATACTGCCACTGGTCCTATATACAACAATATAGGTCCCACTGTATGTGTACAACAAGCATACATATTTTAGAGTTTATTAGGCCTAACAAAAAACGTTATTTTTCTTAATTTTATCTTGTAGGAAACGATATATCGGTACTTTAGTTCTGTATTCAAATGCGGTGAAGTACTATATAGTTTTTCCTACCAAATTGATTGAAAAAAATTACTTTGTCAAGAGCATGCCGGAATGTTTACCAGCACAACAAATAGCACCTGTTATAGGTATTATATCTATTATAACCTGGTAGCAGAAATCTTTCAGCTCACTGCAGATTATATATTCGATCTCAGACTATTTAAAACATATTTAAAAAATTGTTGAGAATCCATCTTCAAACGTATTTAAACTTGTTTCCAATCAAAATTATAAAACTGAGTTGAGAGAACAACACAAACTGGATTAAACTTTTTATTTTCTGTTAAATAATTACAGACTGTTTGAGAATTCATTCCACGGCTTTTAAGTATTATTGTTCATTCAAATTAAGTTTAGGTAACATAAAGTTTTATGTAAAATTTTAAATACTTTTGAAAAATTTCTTGTATATCTGTTTCATTAAACTGAGTTTTTACAAAAATAATCTGCAGAATTACTTCATTAATTTCTGCTAATGGAACTAAACTATACATAAATCAACTGAATTTCTCCTTGCTACCACTAGGGGGCTCAAACATATTTACTAGTCCGAGATGCGTGACGTACAACACTCTCTCCTATAATAGATAAGATAACAGGCTATCTTGATGTCAAATGATGAAGGGTTGGTCTCAATATTTTCAATAGTGTCTGCTTATAGTTGTTGCTTTTCATATGCTTTTATATTTATTAGAAGTGTGGCCTAAATGAAGAAGCTTTATCTATAAAGCCTTTTATAAATATATACTTACTATTCAAATCTCAGCTTTAAAATATTATTTGAAATGAAAACAGTGTCTTTTAAACCTGGTAATGTCATTAACCTAATGACTAACTACATTTTTGCTTAATTAAACCAACTTCTCCTTTTGCCGAGGATTGTTATATATA
>NC_092215.1:58052092-58060803 GCF_043381705.1 Parasteatoda tepidariorum | reverse complement strand
TGCCTATATATATATATATATATATATATATTGCTTAAATACACCATCGTGTGGTTATCATGTTATCATGCATTTATGTATATGTTTAATTTATTAAGTAATGGTTTTCAAAATCAGTATATAATAAATTTATAAGCCCAAGAATTAAGGAGAAAAAGCATATATTTAGCTACCACTTAAGCTATATAAATAAAATCTTGCAGGAAATCCTTAAAAGTTGGTCATTATGCAATGCTTTGTCATATTAATTTTGTATGTATTTCTACAATTCCATATCTTAATGATTTAAACCAATTAAGAAGCTGAGAATTTAAATTTAAATTGAGCTGATATTTTGATGATGGATGAGTCTTTTCATATCGGAATTTTTAAAAATTATCTTCTACTTCAAGGAGTAAGAAATACGTAAGAAAATTCTCATTGCCTAACTTATCTAAATAGCAATGTCAGACGCGTCAGTATGTTTTAGTCAAGTAATGTTATGATTATATAGAACCTGCATAACTCTTATAAGTTCTGAACTTATTAATCCTATCGGCTTCGTTTTAATCCCATTTAATTTAGCTTAAAAAAACATAAAATTCATTACTTCACTTGTCTATATAACAATGTCAGACGCGTAAATATGTATAAAATACAAAACTGTGCTTTTTATACTTGGATTTTTTTTTTACTTTTTCCTTATTAGTCCTACAGACTCTGTTTTGGTTCATTTGATTCAACATAAAAAAAATCGATCTAAATACGATGTATCGATATAAAAGAGGGTGGCTAAAGCTCACCTCAGAAGAGGTGAACTCGTTTAAAATAGTTATGGAAAAATGTCACATGTCAGGCGATAAGCGTTGAAAGGGTTCTTGGCTATTCCTGTTTGAAGACGTAGGTTTTGAATTTGCCATAACTTACTTCTATGCGCAGCCAAAGACATAATATTTGGCGGAAAATCTTTCCCTTTTAAAGAGGAATACAATTGTGCCGATGTAGGCGATTCCGTGGAAGTTTGATTACGTTTACTGATGAAAATATAATGTATTTTACATGTATGCAATTTATCAAACTATGCAACTTATCACTATCCAACTTATCACACTCTCATAACTTACTTATATGCGCCGACAAAGACATAATATTTGGCGGAAAATCTTTCCCTTTTAATGAGGAATACAATTGTGCCAATCTAGGCGATTCCGTGGAAGTTTGACTACGTTTACTGATGAAAATATAATGCATTCTGCCTGTATGCAATTTATCAGGAGAAAAATAATAATGCGTCCCCAAAAACTTTTTAATTTTTTCGTTTCTTAAAAGTCAGATCAACGCTGTACGATTATGCTGCACCCCTGAGAAAAAAATGGGCAAGAGGAATTGGGTAAATGCGAAATTTTTATTACTTTAATATAATTAGTTTAAATTACTACATATATGAAATTACAGTCGCAAACCGAAGAAGGAGGAATTGAGTTCTTTATCGCCTCTAAACGGAAGTTTACCTCGTGGGAGAGGCGGCCAACTTTAAATATACATATTGGGCCATAACTTTTAAAAGAATTTTCGCCCAATTATTGTTTTAGAATATTTGGTTTCTGAGAAAAGACATCATTTATCATCAAAATAACTATTTTAACTTATTTATACATTTTAATATCTTTGCTGTTTGTTACAATTACTAAATGCGAAGTTTATTTATTCAAATTGTGAAATATCTTATTAATATTTTGTATCTTGTTTCAACTACTAAATGCCAAGTTTATTTGGAAAATAGTGAAATATCTTATTAAAAGTCTATATCTTGTTTTGTTTGTCAAATGTGTGATTTTTGTGGAATTTTATATGTAAAATGATGCATTTACTTTACATTTGTATTGTTATATGTAGCAATAAATATTATGTGCATTTCTTTGCTTAATTGTTTAGATTTTCTTGAAAATACCACTCAAATTTGTTAAAATTATGTTATGTTGTGAGGGAATTACACAAAGGAAAACTTTAAAGTAATGCTCTAGCAATTGATTTTTTGAATTCTTAATTTCAATATTATAAAATGTAAATACAAATCTGTTAACTTATTTTCTGAGAATAAATTTTTCTTAATTCAACAGTTGGACAAGCAAGCAAGAGACATGCAGGGGTAGAAATGAAGAAAATTTAGTCACTTGTTCACGGTAACTAAAAGATATAACTAGTCCGTAAACATTTTCACTGATCCATTTTCTTGATCTATAAGATAATTAAGTAAATTTAAATGAAAAATTACAATAAAGTTCCCACTTATGATAAAGTATGCTATTTTGGGACAATAACGCAAACCAAAACACGAAACTAAAAAATCGAAAAACTAAAGCCTATCCTTTTCCATTGATTGCTGGTTCCGGGGACCTCTAATTGTCGTTTTATGGTGGTCTGAGTCAAATATTAGTGGTCCCGGACCGATGAACTACTTAAATTTTGAGCCATCTAATCATAGGTATGTCTCATTTACATAAAATAAAGAAAAGTTTAAAACCTCTAACCTTATTTTATCAAGATACATTCTAAGGGACACTTTCCTCCCCCCTCCAAAAAATATGTATAAATCATAAAACAAGCATAAGATACCCTTTTTATGAGGATGACCCATATTATACTGCAATATTTAATAAATAAATCGATTCAAAACAATATGTAGTAATGATTACTTACTTAAATTGAAACTTAATCAACAAATGCTTTCCATTAAAATTAGTTAATTAATTCGAAGACAACAGTAAATATTAATATTTCAAATTTTTTTTTCGAGCTCTGACATCCCTGAAATTTATTTTCGTGCCTTGAAATTTTTTTTTTTTTCTTTGCTGATTCCTATAGCCCCGACATCTAAATAGATAGCCTTCGAAAAATTTTTTCGAACCATAGCACAATTTTTGCTAAATTTCGACCTCGAAATATATAGCCTCTAAAATCTTTTTCGACACTATTTTTGCTTATTCTTATTTAAAATAACCTACTGAATCCGAATATCAGACCTGTTTTTGCCATTACCTATTGTTTTCCTAAAACTCCCATTCTCACAATTTTTCACTTTCTATAATTTTATGGCTGTTGATTAGATTTCGAAGAAGGGAAGAAAATAATTTTAATCGTTAAATTTCTTTTGAAGAACGAAAGAGACTATAGAGTTCTGAAACATGAACAGATAAAAATAAGAGGAAGAATATGAGGGTATTTTCAAATTGATAAAAAGAACAGGGGAAAAACCTGCTAAAAATGATATTTTTTTTTAAACAATTTTTAACCTATTTTCTGCATATTTCCGTTTTCAGCTTTTTTTCTTCTTTCCCACTCAACCCTAAATCATATACAAATATTTAGCTACAATTTTGAGGATGAAAAGGTTAGGATATGTCTAAGAACAGTGAACCTTCCAAGTTTAATCGCGTGAGGTTCAGAACCCTTTAGGGGGTTAAAAAGTTATATCTCTCTTGGAGACAATTATTATATTCATACATTACATTTTAAACATTACATTTTTTCTGATAGGCTGACAAGTTCTAAAACATGAACATTCGAAAGAAGGTGAAAGATTTTAAGGATAAACTGAGCATTCTAGCTTCCGGCCCATCTTCTTTTTAAAAAAAAAAAAAAATAATAAATAAAAAAACAAATACGAATTATAAAACATTTATAGTCGAAAATTTAGAGCAGCTACCTGGTCAAATTATTCGACTCACTGTAATTTAATAATTACATGTTTTGCACGATGCAATACTTTTATATTTAGACATACCTGTTTTCATCCAGGAGATTTTTTATGTACGTCCTATTTATATTTATTTTTAATGTATTGCATTACAATGTTAATCGTAAACAAATTCAAACTCATTTCCGTTCCGTACGTCAGTTGCGGACGTGTTTCCGTGACTTTATGCGTTGTGTTTATACGTTTTGCAGTTTTATACTACGCAGTTATTTGTTTATGTTGTGTGCAGTGTTTAAATAAGCAATTGGAACATTTTTCATGATGGGTAAAAAAGGCGATCCTTCACCATGTAAAAATACTGAATGTTAAAATATTTTCAAACAGCGAAATGTCACAAGAAGTTTTGTGAAGCTAGCGTGCGACGCTTAAAGAAGAGTCATGGGACGAAAGAAAATATGCTGCAAATAATCTGACCAGGGACTGTATGGCGCACTGAACTGTCAATGTGAAGAACTCAGGTTCAGAGAGTTGGGCTTTGACCTGTGCACAATGTTGACTATATTGCCACAATTATGACGTTGGTGGCCACGAAATTGTGGAGACCCTTTTATGCACAATGAGCTGTTACGGAAATGTTTTACTATGTAGGGTAAAATAACCAGTGAAGGAACACTTAAGCTTCGCTTGCCTTATGAAAAATCATATTAATTTCAAAATTAGTAATTTTTGTTAAATGACAGTGTCAACATATTTGTTACTAGTTGCAAATTATGTAAAAAAATTGTAGAGAACTTACATAATTATTTTAAAGTTTTGGAGGTTCAAATAACAAGTAGTACGAAGACCAAGTGAAGGAACAGCTCTTACCAGTGAATGAACATCCAGCAAAGGAACACTTAATTTTGGTTATTTTTTAATGCTCTTTATGAATTTGTACGCCATACAAATATTTAAAAACAAGCCTATTCTTGAAATTATAACATATAAATACTTCGAAATTGTTAACCTTTTTTTGTAATCATGAATTGAAAATTAAAGTGTCAACATATTAACACATACTTTTCATTCACTGGGAAATCTATGCCCAGTAGGACTGGGCGATATTAGAAATTATATATCGTGAAGCATCGTCAGTTTTGCATCGCGATATAGTATTTTTGAATTTCATTTACTTGTAAGGCACAGAAAGTCAGATTTCTATCAAAACTTCATACACAGATTGATTTAAATCAATTTATAAATTTGAAGATATATATATGTTTTGCTTAAGAAAGATATTAAATAAATTGACTACAATGTTCAAATCTTACTTAAAATATTTATTGAAATGTTTGTTTAGAAATTCATAATACGCATAAAACAAAGTGTTAAAAACTTTTTTTAAAGCGCTTTTTACAAATTAATATTTTCTTGTACTATTATGCATAAATAATTACATAATTATTAAGTTCGATCGTAATGTTCAATTTCTAAATGAAACGTTAAAAATTATTTGTATGTTTAAAACAAAGTGCTAAATAAATTTTAGAAAAAAAAAACGCTTTTAAAACACTATTTTTTATTATTATCATTTCAGTTATTATAGTTCTATTATAGTTCATTTACGTCACACTAGAGCTGCACAATGGGCTATTGGCGACGGTCTGGGAAACATCCCTGAGGATGATCCGAAGACATGCCATCACAATTTTGATCCTCTGCAGATGGGATGGCACCCCCGCTTCGGTAGCTCGACGACCTGCACGCGAAGTCGAGCACTTTACGGTAGAACAGTTTAACGAGGACCAATACCGCACACCCTCGGTCCCTACGCAGACTGATCCAAGTGGTCACTCACCCGCACACTGACCGCAGCCAGTGATGCTTGACTTCGGTGATCTGCAGGGAACCGTGTCTTAACGATCAGTCCACTGCGGGACCTTATCATTTCAGATAAATAATTAAATTAAATTAAATAATGACCGAATTATGAACGAAAAACAAAGTAAGATTTAATTTCTTAAAAATAAAAAAATTGTGATATTCGATAATATATTTAGCTAATTAACAAATAATATGAAAAGAATATTTTTTAAAAAAAATTATTATACTCTCTAATAAAACGAAGTGCTAAATGATTTAAAAAAATGAATAAAATACGCAAACCTTTCAAATTTTTTTGTATAAACAAAGTTGATTGACTTATGTCCAAATCCAAATGACAAAAATAAATTTTGTTTTAACTTTATTTCTAAAAATAAAAACAACAAGATTTATAAATTTAAAATCAGTAATAAAAACTCATTAAATTATTAGAAGTTTCATCCAAAAAGTTTTTAATAAATTAAAAGAAAGTAAAAAAATAACCTAACAAATTCAATTCTTTATGGGCGCCTAAATTAGATTGCCGATAATTTTCACATTTAAAAATAAAAAGAAGTTTTTTTTAAAAAAAAACTTATCTAATTAATGAAGAAACTCTTCTTTATATATTCTTTTCAATAATAGATTGCCTTCAGAACAAGGTAACATCGGCGATCACGAAGTTAGTCCCACTGAAAATAATCTACAAGAAAAGTCGCGACAAAGAAAAAAAAAGCTAAGAGGTGCGAAAAGGAACATGCGATATAACGATATGTGTTCTCAAAACTCTGATTCTGATTCTACA
Organism: Parasteatoda tepidariorum; assembly: GCF_043381705.1. Lineage (NCBI taxonomy): Eukaryota > Metazoa > Arthropoda > Arachnida > Araneae > Theridiidae > Parasteatoda > Parasteatoda tepidariorum. Next base: position 58,054,480 of record NC_092215.1, on the reverse strand, counting down.
GCTCACCAATCAAGGCCATTTCAACATAACGAAACGAACATCGTCTTCCACAGCGCGAGTCGACATCGGAACGTAAGAGAAGAGTCTTATATCGCTATATCGTTATCTTATATCCTTGCGTGTCTTATATCGCTATATCGTTTTGCGCTCGTTGTCTTTGCTCGATGGCTTAAATCAGATTTCTGATGCATCGCCTTGAATGAAAGTCGCTGTATCGTCTTGCCGATATATGCGTTAAATCGATATGTCTCGATACATCGATTTATAGCCCAGTCCTAATGCCCAGTAATGCCCACATGCCTGTTCCCTCACTGGTTCGAAGTTGTTTTTCGAAATTTTTAACATACTTTTGATGCGGAACATCACTAAAGGTACAAGAAAATTAAAGTTTATCTTTTATTTTCATTAACTTAGAAAAAAGAAACCAGTAAAGGAACACTTGTTCCTTCACTGGTTTTTCATCGTTTGGTGATCCAGTGAATAAACACCCCCTTATCTCAGTACTTTATTATGCTTTGAAGCTTTAAAAAAAATAAAACCTAACTTCAATAACTATATTTTGAATTCTCTTCTTCACAGTGAGAAAAATAAAACTATACATGCAATTAATTCCACTTCAAACATATAAATACAAACATTCACCTTATAATTATAGAAACAAGGTGTTGCAGAGATAATAACAAATTCAAAATTTTTTCCAGAGAAGTCTATTTGACCAGGTAATCCAAAACATTGCTAGATGACTTCCTATTGTTTGGCAGTAAGCTATTGTTACCAATCAATCTAAAGAAAAACTTTCAAATTCATATTTTTAATCAATATATATGAAATGTTCCTTCACTGGGTAGTGTTCCTTCACTGGTTGGTTTACCCTAGTCCAAATTTTTGCTAAAAGAGTGTGAAGTCGGAGATTTCCCGAAAATCACATATTTAGATTCACTATACGAAATTTTTAAATTTCAACTACTCTTAGACAATAGTGGTTAAAGGAGAGGGGGCATATGTAAACAAATTTTCTTATTTCTTCATTTTTCAAAAAACTTCATCAATTTCTCACAGTAAAGAAGTCCATATGTTTAAATAGTATTTTCTTTGTCTTATGGAATTTTTTGAGATTTTTCAATGAAATATTTCTTTACTTAACGATATTTTAGAAAAATGACTTCAATTGTTCACATGTGCCTCTATGGGGGGGGGGGCACATATGAACAAGATTACAAAGAAATCATCATATATAAAAGAAAAAAATATTTAATATAACAAATATAGATACACATTATACTTAAGAGGTTGTTGTATAATGTGAATTTATTGGGTTTATTTGTTTATGTGAATTTATTGAATTTATTGGGTTAATTTCGTCAATTGGGTTTTTCGCAACTTCATGTTCCTCAGGAGTTGTAATGGGCCTTTTTCTTTCTTCTCTGATACTCTTTCATGCTTTTTTTTTAAATTTTTTTTCTATCTTTTCATTTTTAGCTTTAGCAATTCTATCTTTCTCAGGTGTATCAGTTAATATGCGTAATTTTCTCTTTTCGCGTTTTTGTTTCTTTAAGTTACTTACTTGAGTTCTTGGAAATGGTCGGATTGATTCTGGTGTAGGACAAGTACTTATGACACTACTGTTAAGATCATTGTCAACATTTTCTGCCAGACCATTAGTAATCATAAATTTTTAAAGAAAAGATTGACAATTAATTGATTAATTATGGAAAATTAAATAGTAATAATAATTTTGAATGCATACATATTTTTTAAACTTATAATATCATGAGGATAATAATCTTAATACTATGTAGGGGCACATTTGAACTGTTCTCATCTGCCCTAGATGTTTTGTTCACAAGCAAGTGCCTCATCATCTTTCTTAAACCTAACTTGAAAAATAAAGAATTTTTAATTAAGTAAAAAAAAAAAATAATTGTCATAAACTTACCTGAATGTTCATATAATGATCTGCAATAATTAATTTTAGCTTATTAGTTGATTTATACTATGTTTTCACTTGAAGAAGCGAGTGATAAAAGTATATACAACACCAGCTGATACAAAGAAATTGTCAGAATAGAACAACAAAATGGCTCATTGTTCTGAAAGTTTGGCAGAGAGGTAGGACTAGAACTGTCATCTATTGAAAATTTTTCAAGATTTTTTATTTCAAATCATACTGGTAAAACATACCATGTTCACATGTGTCCCCTCTCCCCTACATACTTTTACTATTTACGACTGTTTGGTGTAAGAAAAGTAGAATTGAGAACTGGAATACGAGGGTTGCTATTTATATTTCTGGCCTTGGCAACAGTAAGTGTTGCTACGCGACCGCAGACGATTTTAATCGAAAGTTTGATATTTTTAAACATAAATTCAGCAGACGATTTACCATTA
>NC_092215.1:58034565-58047697 GCF_043381705.1 Parasteatoda tepidariorum | reverse complement strand
GAGCGAAAGATCGAACTGATGGGTCATCCGCCGTACAGCCCTGATTTGGCACCCAATGACTTCTTCTTATTCCCACACATCAAAAATAAATTACGTGGACAACGATTTTCGACCCCCGAAGAAGCGGTTGATGCATTCAAAACGCATGTTTTGGAGTTACCTCAATCGGACTAGAAAAAGTGCTTTGAAAATTGGTTCAAACGCATGCAAAAGTGTATTGATCATCATGGAGAATATTTTAAAAAACAATAAAACCAATTTCGATCCTACATATTTGTTTTTTCATTATTAGGCCAGAAATATAAATAGCAACCCTCGTATATGGAAAGAATGGAAGTTAGATAGAATGATGGCATTTTTTTACAATTTGAAGAAACACATCTTCCTTTATGACACAAATGTTCGAGCCTCTTCAGTTTTGATGTCATCGAGAATACCGGATCCAAGAACAACGGATATGTTGCAAATATTTCTGTGAAGCAGTTGCAGCGTAGCAGTAAAAATCTGATATGTATTTGAAAATTATAATGAATGTACATATATTTGGGATTCTTTTTTGAGAGCTCCGACGATTATAATTCAGAAAATAGTTGTGTTATTTTCTGTTTCCAGAGAGTGGGTTTCAGTATTTCTGCTGTAATTTTGGAAGATTTTTCAATATACCTGGTGTGTGTTAAATTTCTCGGAATAAAACAAATCGTAACGTGTATATTTTTTTTCTCGAAAAAATTCTGATTGGGAAAGCCTTATAGACCCTTAAACTAAAAATCCCCTGCTTGGACACGTCCTGAATTCAGTTTGGAACATTCACTGTATTTTTCATATGATAGCTGGAATGTTATAGGGCCCTTTTTTTAATGCTGTGCACTTTAATTATTTGTACTTTAAAATTAGTGTTGAGTGCTTCATGATTTGTAAAAAGTGTATGCGCTTATCCATTTCTTTTTAATAACTGAAATGAGAGAAATACGTCAAAGTTATTGACTGTTTAACTTATAAACAAATCGTTCACGAATGTTTTTGTTTGCACGCAAGCTTATCAACATTTTGATCACGCTAGACTGAATCGATTATCAAGAGGCGTCTCCAAAATTTTTGGTATTCGAACACAAACTGCCTTTGAAAAATGACGGAAGATATAAATAATGATACTAAAAGTGTTCAAGTAACTATTGTGATATTTTACAACAACACCTATAAAGATGGAACGCAAAGTGATCTTCAAATTGCCGAAATTGTTTTCTTGGTGATTGTGATTCTTGTGTCTTTTGGAACAAATATATTCTTATTAGTAACTATCACATCCAGCTATACACTTCGAAGAGTTCCATTTAATGTTCTATTGGCAAACTTATCGGTGATGTTTTTAATCGAAACGCTTTTAAATATGTCATTTGCTCTGTTATATGCTACAACGGATACATGGAAATTGGGTACTGTTGGATGTTCAATAAGTTCATTTCTTGTCCAATTTGTGACTTTGGAGGTGACATTTTTGTTGTGTATTATGTGCGCGGAAGGAATGGTGTCAGTTTGGCAACCTTTTAGGTTTCAAAGTTATTTAACAATGAAAAAACAAATTGTTGCTATAGTAATATTGTGGGTGGCTGGAATTTTATTGTGTATTCCATTGTTTTTGAAATCGAGCCGAATGTTTCCTTCAAGATATAGCTGTGCATCTGCAGGTAAATAATTATAATTGCGATTTAAATACTAGTACATCTTTTTTTAAAGAGCTAATTCAGTAATTCATCTCACATTTCTTAATTACAGTAAAGATATATTGGTTGGTTGAAAATAGCTCAAAAAGTATAAGACAGATTAGAGAATATAGATGACTTTTCCAATTATCTTGGTGCATTGCAAAAATGACCGCGACATTTTCAAAAAGAAAGATTTTTCATATAGCCTGTGATTTAAATACCAGTGCATCTTTTTTCTTAAAAGTTAGTAGAATAAATCTTTTCTCATTCCCTAATTTGTCTATAAATATTTTAGCTGATAGAAATAAGCACAAAAATATCAGACAATTCGGAGAATATTGAAGACTTTTTGAAATTGCTTGGTACATTGCAAATTAAAGGCGAAATTTGCAATAAAACGGGATTTTTCAATTATCTTACGACTTATATATCAGTACAGTTATTCATAAAGTCACACTATCACTCAAAAAAGTGAGTTTTCAGACCACACAACAAACTAGTTGCAAGCGAAAACCAATAATTATGTATTTTTTTAAAATATTAGCTAATCCATCCAAAGTCGTTTTGTATCAAAAACTTTTATTCAATCGTTTCATAGGCATGTTATTAGACCCTTTACAGTATTTTAAAACATTAAACTAGGGTATTTAGTGCTTGCGACAGAGGTTTACTCTAAGGTAAGAGATATATAAACCATGTTCAAGAAAAATTAGCGGAGCGTTCTCGAAACATTTTGCGATATGATATATTTATGGAAATAATTAATCTGTGCAACAAGGATTTTTTTTTCTCAAAACTAATATCGGGTGCAGAACTTCCTAAAACTTGATTTCCTTACTGCGTAGCTTTGAAATATAATTTGAACTTATGTAAAATAAATTAGTATACGATTATTAAAATTCGTTTATTTTTTCAGAAATTATTTTAACACGAGTATGGCGTTTTCATCTTCAAGCATGGTCCTTTTATTTTTGCTTTACGTTTGTATTCTCTGTCAAACAAAACTATCTTCTTCTCAGAAAGAAAAGAAAAAAGAACTTTAGATTTTTTTTTTGATAGCTGGCTGCGTATAAAAAAATTATTTTGGAGGAATTTCGAGGATGCATTATAAAATTTCGGAATATTTTCTATCCTTAAACTGTTGAAGACAATCAATGAAATTCGAGGATTGAGCTCTCTAAAGTGACTAAGTTGTACTCTGTAACAGGTGAACTTAATTCGATTCTATGGTATTGTAGTGCCCTCCGAAATACAGAAATGAAGAACTATTTTTCTTATTTTAATAACACGTGAATGATGTTGGAACCTTGTGAAAGCATTGTCCTAAGTTAATATCTATTTTATTTTGAAATAAACACAAAATTTTTTGCGCTTTTTGTTACTAAGAATTTCTTTCAATTCCATCTGTTAAAATTTTTTAAATTGTTCATATTTTTCGAAACAATCGAGGCAAGCAATAGAATTTCATGTAATGCTGATTTAAAATAATGTAAATACTAAATAATTTAAAATACATAATACAATATTTTTATGTAACTAACAATCATAAAATGATATGCTTACTGAATATAAAAATTTTAAATCTCAGAGAGGTAATTTTTGACCCACCAGTCGTAACAGCGAAAGGTTACTGTCGATACGAATTCCTCATACGGCTTGCACCGACCACAGTGCTGACATAAAATATCCTCAGTGGTAATGGGTGATTATGGGTTAGAGTCCCCTTGCCACCAGGCTAATCATGGGAGGTTTTCGGGGTTTTCCTCTCCATGTGAAGCAAATGTGGGTTTGCTCCATCAAAAAAAAGTCCTCCACTAAGGAAAATTTCTCCCAATACTTTGTCCCGGAGTTCCATTGTCTTCTAGATTGGGTACAAAATTACAAGGCTACGGAGTTGAACATTAGTTGTCGTAAACACAAAAATTGTGTCGGCTGTTCAACGACGGTTATATATAAAAAAGAACATAAACAAAACTCCCCCTTTGAAATATGTATGTATGTTTCTAGTTGCGTAATAATAATAATCATATTTTAATTTTTAAATCTCTGTGAACTCTCATAAATGTTTTCAAATTGTATAATTTCTATTCTGTTAAGCCAAGTTTGAATTTATATTCTCTCTGTGGTATTTTGATTTACAAACTCATTTTATTTTAAGAAATAGTATGTGTATGCATCCCCAAAAGTTCTCCCTTTAAATTGTATTGTAAAAATAACTGCAATGTGTAGTGTGTATCATATCTTACTGTTATTATAATATAACTGAATAACAAAAAAATGGTAGCTGATACTTTACTCTATGTAGCGTAAAAAAACATTCTTGGTACTTGACTACACGAGGTCAGTTCTTAATATCAAATCCCTAGAGGTCAGTTCTTAATATCAAATAAAATGAGTAAGAATAAAATGAGTTGTAAATCAAGTTACCACAGAACGACTATTAATATGAATTCAAGGATGTAGTGAAACATCAAGAATCAAGAATTATCCATGGTGTTTCATTGCACCATTTTAGTGTTAAAAGAAGCATTAAAATATTTAACAAGTGTGGTGTAATATTCCTCTGAGCTATGTGTTATTTAAACGCAAAATGCAGTGTGAACGAACACTTTATATCATGTTAAAGCCAAAAGTTATGATAACTATATGCCAAAGACACCAAATTCGGATAGTTATTACACCACAGTTTTTACTGTTTCAAAAGAATATTTTACTTTCTCTCTTAAGTACTGATTTGCGAACCTTAATTTGTATATTTTTTTCACTTCCCTTTTTGATTCTACACTGCATATAAGGATTCTAAGATATACGTGTATCTAAACACCAATAATGGTGGTAACTACTTTATACTAAAGTGGTGTTTCTCTAAGTGTTCCAATACACCAAAACCAAGAATAGCTCCTGGTGTAGTGGAACACCTCTTTTAGAGTACTTGGTGTAAAATAGAGTTGGATAAAATGAATCATCAAAGTGATTGAAATCAATAGAATCAGTTCACTTATGTGTTTCGAATCACTTAGTCGAATCATTATTGAGTCGAATCATTTACTGATTGCGATATCACTTACTGATTGCAATATTACTTACAGATTCGAATCCAGATATGAATCATTTGCTGATTTAAATCAATAATTGATAAAAAAAATTATATAAAATAATATATATATATATAATGAAAATGAATTTAATTTTTTTTAACGTTTTCTTTACATATATAAGGAATGTCACTTCATCGACTGTCATAAAAAGCATAATTATTATGATTATTCCCCCCATTTGCCTTTCTATTGAAAGGTTGATTAGAAATTATTCCAGTTTTGACACGAATAAGAAGCAAAAAAAATTAAAATTTGTCTAAGAATTAAGAATATTAATATTAGACTTTTCTCGCTTCGCTCGCAGATCCTCAGAATGGCCTTTGCAGTTTTTTTTCGAACAGTTTCACAATTAGAGTTTTAAAATGAAATAAGTTATAAAATAATACTCTAGGTACTTCTTGAGAAATTAAAAAAAATGACATAAACTGAAAGGGTCTTTTTAACTATTGTATAATATATAGGTCGTTTAAAAAAAACTTGTACATTTGATGTCCCATATTAAATTTTCCATTTACAAGATAAAGTAATTTTAATTACTGAAATAAAATTTCAAATAATATATTTAATCATTTAAATTAATTTGGGATAGTTTTTTAATAAATTTAGATACATAGAAATTAGTATTTTAAAAATAACGCCTTTGTAATGTCGTCTCAATGTGTCAGATGCATCTAAATTGTTATGTCTCACCCTTTTTTGCCTCTTATTTAGCTACCAACTGTTAATTGAAAATAATTTCAGTTTATCTAGCTGTGTTAAACGTAATATATAACTCAGTTTATTTTATATATAGTTTTAAAATTTTTGAGTAAAAATCAAGCAGTTTAATGTTGTTCCAGAATTTTTTCCACTCTGTTACGGTAATAATTGTATTAATTTAGTTTCTTGAGTTGGCAAAAGTGGGTCTTATGGCTCCCTGGATGTACTATTTTTAGATAAGGTAGCCATTTAAAAAATTTTCATATTTTCTGCATTCTAAGAAAATAAAGCTTTAACAAGGTAAGAATCAAGGCAAATATGTTTTATTAACTTTCCCTCTGTTACAATTGTAATACTGATAATTTTTATGATTAAATTTAAACTACAAAAATAAGAAACAAATTTAACATAATTTTTCTTTTAAAGCTTAGTGTTATATAGACAAAGATTTCTTTCAGCATTAGTTTGTTGATTTAGTATTTCATTACATTTTAAGATATTGAATGAAATTTAGGTAGATATTTGCAATGCAATAACATCTAACTTTGACTAGAGTGTAAGTTATGTAACAGTTTTTTTAATATTGGATTGAATTATAAAATAGTCTTTCAAGTCCTTAATAAGAGCTTTTTTCACCAGTAGTAACAGAGAGGAAATATTTTTACCTTTTATTTTTATACGTAGTGAATCAAATATTTAATGTTTTTAGAAAATTCGTCGTCACATTTTAAGCAAATCCTTCTTTATATTGTTATTTTTTGCAAGTACAGTAGGATCCCAATTATCCGGTAGTGACTATCAGATCTTGTAAAAATTAGGCCACTTATAAAAATCGTCTTGAGAAGGTAAAAACGAGGAATGCTAAAGCAGTCATCTCTGTACAATTTAATTCTTCCTAGTCTAAAAATTTTCGATTTGTGTATAGTTCGTTCACCAAGAGTTGGCACTTGGCTCCACCTCTTCGAACACTGAGCTTATTTCAGCACGGGAGTAAGAGGAGAAACATCTCCGCGCTTGAAAATGAGACAACCCTTAATTTTTTTTTCAGTCACTTACTTTGATCATCTACTATGATACATTTTGTTATAGGTAATTAAATATAGTTTAAATTTAAAAACTGCTGTTTTCCCAGTGTCTGGAAGTTCAAAAAGAACAAACTATCCTCTCAAAAGAAAGAAATATCATCAAATTTATGAAATATTTAACGGTAAAAAATGCACTTAAAGATTGCGAAATGAATATTTTTGTCATACGATAGCCAAATAGCAACGTTGTCTCATCCTTCTCCCAAAAATAGCGAAATAGTATCGTCGGATACCACGTGATGGAGGCGGAGTCAAGTGCCAACTCCTGGTGAACTAACAATAGTTTAGAAATAAATTTTGAGTATATTTGGATTCATCTTAAACTGTGTAATTTATATACTTAATTATAAGGAAAAGTGGGTAGGAATTTTTTCCTATCCGGCCATCCATTCCGTCAAATTATAGTATTGTATTGTTGAGAGCCTACTGTACAGAAACCTCTTGGCGATTAAAGTAGGAGTGAACAAGTGCTGATTCCGTTTTATTTTTAATAATTAACATGAGATTGTATTTTTTTTTCTAGGAAAGGATGGTTTCGTCCATGCTATATTTCTTACGATTTGGTGTTACTGTCTTATGATAGTTTTGGGAGCTGGATGTTTGCTTAACCTTGGGTTTCGACAATACAAAGAGTATAAGCTCCAAAAAAATAAACATGTAATAAACTTCTCAAATATATTCATACAAGGTGATTTGTGGACAGAATGGGTCAACTTTAAACTCGTAGCTTGGCTTGCTCTTTTTTACTTACTATTAGAACTCCCTTACATTGTCATTCATCAAATAAGTGCATTAAAAACATACGAAGATCTAAGTAATACAATAATAGTTACACCTAAATATGAGACGATTTTTACGTGGTTCCGTTACATTTATTCGTGTTTCTTTGTCTTATTGGTGTTTAAAATGCGTAAAGATATAAGACATAAACTTAGAGCATTGATTAACTGTTGTAATAATAACGCTGTACGAGAGCAGCATTCTGCCATACCAGTGACTAGGCAAGAAAGTAAAAAAAATAAGCGAAAAGACTTTCTACCACCTTTGAGTTTAAATACACCTGTACTTTATATATCTCCAGATGGATTGTGCCTTCGTCATTTAGATCATCCAAAAATCAAATCAAAATTTCCTCCTAGTTTTACAAGCTACTTATGTGACGTCTTATTAACGGAAGATTTTATGGATCGTTCCTCTATTAGGCGACCATCAAAAGAATCTGAAATGTCATTACCATATTTAGGAAGTTTTGGAACAGAGGTGAAACCTTTTAAAGATATGATTGCTTTAGAACAAAATGAACCACCGATTAAAAAATGTGTCCGATTTGCTGATACACTTACTATTTTCCGAACTTCTCCCAAAAGTATAACACCCACTCCTAGTTGGATTGTAAACCCACATAAAATTCCAAGGATATCGAAAATACCAGTCAGAGTGAAAAGACTTGAGCAAGCTTCTCCGTGGAAAGTTATCAAAACACCTGAAATGTTAAATCAAGAAGAAAAATTGGTTTATGGTGCAAAACCAATAAGAATTGTTAAATCTAAAAAGAACTTTATAGCTAAGAACAAAAGATTAGTGAAAAAGAAATCACATCCACCATGGAAGATTCGAAAGTTACATCAGTGAACAATTGAATCAATTAATGTTTGGTTTTATTACTTTTATATAATGAAATAAAGATATTTGGAAATCTATTTTCTGTTTAGACTTAAGTTATTGAAGACTTCAATATTTTTATTTATTTATTCTTTGAATCAGAAATGACATCGTATTGACCTCTAGTTAGCGCCTGTTACATTAATTTTGAAAATGGAGAAAAACTTTATATATGAGGAAGTTCCACAGTTTTTTAGCGTTTGTGTTCTATTATTTGAAGAGTTTATAGACTCATAAAAATATGCACTATCGATGATTTTCATCGAAGTTACACTAAATTCATGATTTTTTTTCAATCCTTTATAGGGTAATTTTTTTTCCAGTAATGTTTTGTTGAAATAATTTTAGAATTGAGATTTATTTCTAAAAGAAAATAATTTAGCTTTTTATTAAAATTGATTTGCTTTTTCCGACAATTTTTCCTTTCATAGGATGATTTCTTATTTCTAGAATATCTCAGTTTCTCATTAAAGAAAAATAAATGATGAAAAAAATTATATGAACGTTTTTCAAAAAAAAAAAAAAAACTTTTCATTTGGTAACCATACTTTGTACAATTTTGCTTGATTGATTACGCTTTTTTTATTATTTTTTCTTAAATAAAAAATAGCAAAATTTTATTTCACTCTTACGGTTTTAGTCCCACATTAGAATTGTAAGCTTGAATAAAATTTTGTCAGGGAGTTTTCACTTTTTCTGAAATTAATTCTTAAATGAATGTTTCTGCAATTAATGTTTCTAGTTCAGTTATGTATAAAACCTTAAAAAAAACGAGAACCTTCTTAAGTTATGTAATTGAAAACCGATGCTTATTACAGAATATATTAAAGTCTTAATTTTTCTGAAGTAAATTAATACCAACATTTATATTATTTTTGGGATTTATAAAATTTTATCAACTGTAAGGAATTTTTCATAAAGTGGATCTTCTGCCCTTATAATTCTGTGACCCAAACAGAATTCTGTGCTTATAATGTTTGTGCTGTGTTTATACAAAACTACAAATACACTCGATGAGAAATGATTAAATGGTCGAACGCTTATTGTTCAAGAAAAAATAACTCCTAAGTGTTGACCTCACTTCTTGACCCTGCCGATTTTAGAACATGACGGCACAAATCATCTGTGAAAAAAATTATGTAGTTGGGAGGAAGTATACTTCTCACGGTCTTGCAGAGGGTTAAAAAAGAGTCGCGGTGGCTTAGGGGGTAGGGTGTTCGCCTTCCAATGAGATGAAACGGGTTCGAATCACAGCGATGGCTGGTCGATACGACTTCCGCAATCGGCTCGCACCGACTACAGTGCTGACGTAAAATATCCTCAGTGGTAGACAGATCACGGGTTAGAGTCCCCTTGCCGACAAGCTAACCGTGGGAGGTTTTCGGGATTTTCCTCTCCACGTAACGCAAAAGCGGATTAGTTCCATCAAAAAGTCCTCCACGAAAGTAAATTTCTCCCAAATACTTGACCCAGGAGTTCCCTCGTCTTCCGGATAGGGTTCAAAATTGCAAGGCTACTGAGTAGAACATTAGTTGCCGTAGACCCAAAATTGGGTTGGGTGTTCAAGAACTATTATGAAAGGGTTAAAAAGAAGTAATATTTAAAAGTAACAGCATTTTGTAGCCAGCTGGTACACCTTCTTGAACACACCACCACCACTTTGCAACTCGACAAACACGCTATTGCCTTCGGAACAAGTGTTCAAGATGCTTTCCTGTCAGCATTAATTTAAGTTGCATCGTTTTTCTTTTTTACGCTGTACAACCTAACTGACTTCAGAGGCAATCTTGGTTTTCAAGTTAAGTTTTTAATTTTAGTTTTCATGATACCATTCTGCACTCAACAAACTTTTTGAAAAAGTGGAAAATAAAGGCGCCCCTTTATATGATTCAGTAAGAAAGCGACAATTATTAAAATTTTGAAAGATTTGTTCCCAAACACACACACACACATATGTATATATATAGATATGTTACGGCGAATGACCGAAATAGGTGGTTGTTGACTTTCACCGGTGAATGTCGACAAACACCAAATACGTAGATGAAAGATCGAATATTTCATTACATTCGGTCCCTCACCGGTGTACGTCGACAATCACAGATATGCTTTGGTGAATGCCCGAAATATTTATTACATTCGATTTGATANCACCGGTGAATGTCGACAAACACCAAATACGTAGATGAAAGATCGAATATTTCATTACATCGGTCCCTCACCGGTGTACAGTCCGCAAAAAAAAAAACGAATCACCCTGAATAACTTTCGTTCTAATGATCGGATTTTCACGAACTAAGTGTCAATCTTAATGGTTCCCGAGGATGACCTCAAATATGCTAATTAATTAGTGCTAACTATTAATTAAGTTACGAAATCAGACACAAAAACGTACTTTCTCTGAATAAACATATATATTTTTTTACATATTTGGATTCTTAACTTTCAAAATATAGAGGGTAGCCGCAATCTGGGAAATATGATCCCCATAGTTTGATCAGGNAAAAAACATCAGTGTAGGGTATACTGGGCAAATGTATACAGGGCAATGGCACTTAACCTTAAAAAAACATCAGTCTAGGGTATTCCGAGCCACTTAAGGTTAAGTGCCACTGCGCAGTATACATTTGTCCGGTATACCCTACACTGATGTTTTTTTAAGGTGAAGTGCCACTGCCTGGTATACATTTGTCCGGTATACCCTACACTGATGTTTTTTTAAGGTTAAGTGCCGCTGCCCGGTATACATTTGTCCGGTATACCCTACACTGATGTGTTTTCAAGGTCAAGTGCCATTGCCCGGTATATGTTTGCCCGATACTTGGTGTACACCGGGCAGTGGCACTTAACCTTAAAAAAACATCAGTGTAGGGTATACCGAGCAAATGTATACCGGGCAAATGTAAATATATTGCCCGATACTCCAAACACTGATGTTTTTTCTGATCTATCGTCAGTAAGTATTAAAATATCGAATAAAAGTAATTAAATCCACGAATAAATTCATATCAAATCGAATGTAATAAATATTTCGGATATTCACCAAAGCGACTATGTGAATGTTGACATTCACCGGTGAATGTCGACATTTTCGAGACTTCGGTCATTCACCGCAACGTATATATATACAATCAAACCTCCTATTATAGACACTTCTACAAAGCGGACGCCTCTCAATGCGGACACTTTTTTAATTCCCCGGGAATCTTCTTTGAATAAATCATTATGTACATTCCCCGCAAAGCGGACACTCCCGTTACCGGACACGGACAGTCATTTTGGCACTGAAACGTAATTTTTTATCTCTTCAAACCAGACACTGCTTTTTCTAAATTTGAAAACGAAAAGAATTTTGCTTCAAATTGGGAGGGAACAAAAGCAACTTTTCGCCATTTTTAAAACATGTGAATTTTTGAGCCTTATCCATAACTGAAGTTATTGTTAAGCTATTTCACTACTGAAGAATAAATTTTTCTCCTGTCGCCTTGCCTTATCGGTGTAAAGAAAGGAAAGAAAATGGTACTGTTCTCGTGAAATAATTCGGACAGCGGCAACTTTTGATCTTTTCATCTGGGCCACACAGGAGACCCCTCAAGTTGAAATGACATCTTAAATGCTCTCAATGCTTCTTCACCATCGAAAATTTCTTTAATTTTTTTTTTATTGATTTGAAGACTGTATTTAACACAACTGGGGTAAGAAAGAGAAGAGAAATTTTATCTCTGCTGTGTTCATATAAATGAGACACTTATACAGACGCTTGATAGCTAATAAATTGTGAATAATCAACTCCGTAGGTCCTCATGATTTAACTGTGAATCGTGGGAGGTTTACTTTCAAGAAGGTATTAACCATGTTCCCTATCAAATGATAGGAAGGTGTAAGGAGATGTAAACCTAATAACTAATAATTGAAACCGACTGCGGACTGAAAGCTACTATTCGGTATCATATGTCTGACTTGAGTATCTATAATAATAGGAAAATTATATTCATTTATCTGTAGCTACATCTAGAATTATGTATTTATATCAAACTTCTTTATAGATTCTTTATTATCTTTCTTGAAGTCCAAATAAATATCCTTGTAGATAGTTATTGTAAATTATTTAATTCTTTCTACATCTTTGAAAATATTTTAAAAACAATTAGCAGTGTTAAACTTCGTTATTAGGATACCCTTCCGGTAAGCGGACAACTTTCATAAACGAAAAATTTTTTCGTTCCCAAGAATGTCCGCTTAACGGAGGTTTATACAGGGTGTCTCAGTTAAACGTTTCAGAACTCCTAAGAGGAGTAGGGTGCATCCTGACGACTCGAAATCATATAGCAATGCGGGGTCGGAAATGCTTTCCTGAAGCGGTGACGTACACAGAAGCACCATAAAGAAAAGAGACCGTAAGTGAAAAATCGTTTTAATAATACATTGAAAAAATTATATGATCTCCTCGGTCACCCGACCTATCATGTCTTGATTTCTGGCGTCATATGAAGGTTTATGACACCCTTGCTGACAATGCTGAAAAGCTGGTTGCAGGAATCGCAGCAGCTGCCGGAAAAATTCGAGATCTGCTTGGAGTATTGCAGAATGTTCGAAAGTCCATGAGCCGGAGATGTGAGGTGTACATTGTAGCCGGTGGCAGAAACTTCGAACACTTACTTTGACCCATGTACCATATAATTTTTTCAATTTATTATTAAAACGATTTTTCACTTACGGTCTCTTTTCTTTATGGTGCTTCTGTGTACATCACCGCTTCAGGAAAGCATTTCCGACTCCGCATTGCTATATGATTTTGAGTCGTCAGGATGTACCCTACCCCTCTTAGGAGTTCTGAAACGTTTAACTGAGACACCCTGTATATATATATATATATGTATATATA
>NC_092215.1:58022892-58030861 GCF_043381705.1 Parasteatoda tepidariorum | reverse complement strand
TTCTTCTTCTTCTTCATAAGCGCAACAGCCTTTCACAGGCCAAGGCTGACTCGCAGATTTTCCTCCATCTGGCCCTGTCCGGTGCGACGGCCCGCCATCGGTTGACTCCCAATAGCTTGAGGTCCTTTTCAACGTCGTCTATCCATCTTGTAGGTGGTCGTCCCCTACGTCTCGTCCCTTCAATTGTGGAAAAAGTCACTTTTTTGGCAGGGACGGCATCAGAATTTCTGAAGAGGTGGCCCAGCCACCTAATGCGTGATGCTTTAATAGTTCTCACAATGTCGGTCCCACCGAATTTGTCATATTTTTTGTAAATTTCGTGGTTGTAAAGAATTCTCCATACGTTATTCTCTTGAAGAGATCCAAAGATTTTCCTCAAAATTTTTCTTTCAAAAATTAGCAGTTTTTCCTCCTCTGTTTTGTTTAGGGTCCAGCACTCACTTCCATACGCAACTATAGGCTTGATTAAAGTTTTGTAGATGTTTAACTTTGTCTTCACACTGATGAACTTGGATTTGAGTTGGTTTCTGAGGCCGTAGAAACTTCTGTTAGCCATGAAAATTCTATTATTTATTTAGATTTTCAGGTTGTTGTGACTAGAGATCAAGGCTCCGAAGTACTTGAACTGGTTAACAGTTTCAAAAAAGTAAGTCATTATCTCCAGAGGAGATCGATCAGGAGATTTATTTGTTGCGATCAAAAACTTGGTTTTGTCTGCATTTATAACTAGTCCCATCTCCTTCGCCGCACTCTCAAGCGCTACAAAAGCGTCAATGACTGAGCGTTTTGTTCTTCCAACTATGTCGATATCATCAGCAAAAGCGAGTAGTTGGACAGTTCTTTGTAATATTGTTCCATTTGTGTTGATACCAGAGTCTCTAATGGCCTTTTCCAAAGCTATGTTAAATAGCAGGCAAGAAAGGGAATCACCCTGTCTCAGACCTTTTTCGGTCAAGAATGTTTCAGAGAGACTTGACGAGATTTTTATTCTGCACGAAACTCTTTTGAGTGTCATTCTTGTGAGGCTGATTAGCTTCTTTGGGATGTTAAACTCCAACATTGCCTTAAGTAGTTTTCCTCGGTTGATGCTGTCGTAGGCAGCTTTAAAGTCAATAAATAAGTGGTATGTGTCAATGTTATACTCTTTGGTTTTCTCCAATATCTGCCTGATAGTATGCAATTGGTCAGTCGTTGTTTTTCCTTTCTGGAATCCGCATTGGTAATTTCCAATGATTCCCGAGGTGTAGGTCTCCAATCGCTTGCATAAAGTAATGGAGAAGATCTTGTACGCAATATTTAGAAGGGTAATTCCCCTGTAGTTTCCACATTCGAGTTTATCACTTTTCTTGTATATAGGGCAAATAGATCCTTCATCCCACTCAGTGGGCATTTGTTCCTTTGTCCATATACAACAAATCAAGCTATATACAGCTTTGTTTAGCCTCGTTTCGTTAATTTTAAAGAGTTCGGCTTTTAAGCCATCAGGTCCAGTTGATTTATTATTGTTTACCCTCCTCAACGCTATTTCCACGTCGTAAGGAGTAGGTGTATTATGTTCCATGGCTTCACCTTTAGTACTCATGGTTGGCAGCATGTTACAAGTGTTTAGATCTTCCTCTCTATCTCTCCCCATTAGTAAATCTACGAAGTGCTCACGCCAACGGGCTAGAGCTTCATCCGGGTCTCGAGTAAGTTCTCCGTTTTTCTTCTTACAGGTTATTGTTCTGGGGTTGAAGTCTGCTCTAACATTGTTTATCAGTTGGTAAAATTTTCTTGCTTCCTTTTGAGTTTTTAAGTTTTCAATGTCTTTATATACCTCTTCCATATACTCTCGTTTCTTCATCTTATGAATTCTTTTTTCTTCTCTTCGCATTTCTTTATATGTTTCTTCTGCGCTCCTAGTGTAGCGTTTCTGGATCATGGATTTATACGCTTCATTCTTCTTTTTCGTAATGGCACAACATTCTTCATCAAACCAAGAGGTGGTTCTCTTTCCTTACATTTCTGGTATTGTTTTTTCAGACGCATTAATTATGGTTTGTTTTAGAGTCTCCACAGTCTCAGTTTCGACACTCGATTCAATCTTGCTTTTTAGTTCTTTTCGGTACTCTTTCATTACCTCTGTCTTCTTTAGCTGCTCAATGTCAATCTTTTTGTCGTTATTATCTCTCCCTTTATGATAATATCTATTTACCTTGTGACGTATTTTTGAGGCTACCAAAAAGTGATCGGAGTCCACATTTGCACCGCGGTATGTCCGAACGTCTTGAAGACTGCTTCTATGTCTTAAATCAATAAGTATGTGATCTATTTGATTTTGGGTTAATCCATCTGGGGATCTCCAGGTGGCTTTATGTATGTTTTTGTGTTTAAAAGTTGTACTCCCTATTACCATGTTTGTAGAAATGGCAAAGTTAATAAGTCGGATGCCATTTTTGCTTGTCTCTTCATGTAGGCTTTCATTTCCAGCAAATCTGTCCATGTTTGTATCGTGGCCAATCTTCGCGTTGAAATCGCCCATGAGCAGTTTCACATCATTTGAACAGCATTCACTTTGTGTCTTTTCTAGAAGGTCATAGAATCCATCCTTAACTTCATCCGCCTTGTCCTCCGTGGGGGCATGGGCACAAATAATTGAGATATTATGCGTTCTTCCTTTGATTCGTATTCTGCAAATTCTTTCATTCACTGGCTTAAATTCAATCACTTTGTCTCTGATTCTTTTGTTGACGATGAAACCTGTTCCAAATTGGTGTAGTCTGTCGTGGCAGCTATAGTAGATACTGCAATTTCGCTTGTCCATTACTCCACTTCCAGTCCACCTCATTTCCTGAACAGCCAGTACATCTAATTTGTACTCCAAGAAAACATCAGTTAGTTTTTTCACTGCACCTCCTCTATATAATGTTCTAACATTCCATGTTCCAAAAATCATGTCCGATTTCGTGCCAGGTCGTCTACGAAGTGCCGGTCCGGAAGTTTTTCTTTGAGTTTTCTGAATCGGTAGATTTTTTTATGAGGCAAGGGGATTGGCCTTGCGCTCAACCCATTTAGTCGCCTTTTACGACACGCCGGGAATACGTTGGTGCAATTCTACCCCGGACACCACACGGGGGATATTTTTATTACCTAAAATTAATAAAAAATAAAAATTGATAATTTTATTTTTATTCTTTTGTTAGCTTGCATTCTGAAGGACACTTTCCCTGAAAATTTTTTTTCGTAAGTTGTAAAACAAACATAAAATATACTGGGGACATGAAAATGACTGTTTTTGTGAGAATGACCTATATATATACATATTTAAACAAAGGTAAAAGTTATGCAGTTAGTGATTTTGAGTCAATAATTTTTTGGAATTTTGGACATTTTTTTGTCGTAGATTTTTTAAGATGAACCTTCAAAATTTTTTTAATAGATGAAAACCTACGTGAACTGTACAATATAAATTACGTAAAAGCAAATATATTTATCAAAAATTTAAAAAAAAGAAATCAAATGTATAATGCTCAATTACCTTTCAAATACTGATTGCAGATTTGTGCTGATGTAATTTTGTCTGAAAAAATCAATTAGATTAACGACAGCTATGTTTTTCATTACTTTAAGAGATGTTGTATTTACAACGTTCTATAGATATCACTGATTAAGAGAATCAATTTATTAGTGAAAATAAAATAACCAGAAGCATGTCTACCTTCCTTCCACAGGCCAGGAAGAGGAGGATTTGTCGCTTTATTAAATAAATTATAATTTTAGTAAAGCTTTAATAAGGCGATTTACTTCGGACACAGCTTGAAATACGTGTTTAAGAATATGAAAGTACACTTTTCAATAAAGAAAAATAAGTTTTAACCTATTTTCTGAGTGTAATGGAAATTAAAGAAAAACCAACATTTTCAGATATAACGGTACAATTTTCGGTTTCTAAAAGAAGAGAAAAAAGATATCATTCTTCAAATGATCGGAATAATAATTGTTCAAAGGCTTGATTTTAGATATGCTAACCAATCAAGTCACGGAAAAAGTATTTTTTCTGGCTAAACATGTTTTTTTTTTCTTTTAAAATATGAGACCTCAATCTGGAAAATATGGTCCAGAGAGTTCAAAAGCATTTCTTTTCATGCTTAATTCAAAATATTTCGGGAACTTTTTAAGTGAATCGAAAAAAGTTACGTCTATCAAAAGTTTGCACAAATAAAATTCGTCTATCCAAAGATTATTCCATGATAATTTAAATTAAAATTCTAAAAATAAAAAATAACTACGAATTTTTATTATTTTATTTATTAATGGTCAAATTTTTTTAAAATTGTTTGGTACACTAAATTTTACATCATTTTAAACTATGTAATTTTAAATGACAAAATATCAGGTTGTTACATATGAAACGTCGAATTTTTTTAAAGCAACTTTGTTTTTCTTTAATAAATATTTATGATATATATGTTATGTCCATGAATATATATAAAATTACATATTATTCTAATGTTTATTACGTGCTCTTTCTTTATCAAAATTTTATACATTATTTTCAGTATGTTTTAGATTTCTTAACATGAATTCTCTTTATATAAGCGTTATTTTTCCTTCTGAATTCAAAAGTGGTCGGTTCAATAGTTGCACTGCATTAGGTAAAGCTTAAGGAACTGTTTCAAAAATGGTAATAAAAGAGAATGTGTAAGATAATTATTTAAACCCTAAAAAAGTAAAGATTACTGTCGGAATAATTCATTATAAAATTTTTAAATGCTGGCGTAACAGCAGAGAAGTACCGTGCAGCAATTGATGTTATACATCAAAAATTGCGTCAAATGCATTCGGCACACCGAAAGGAACCCATTTGGTTCATAATAACGAACATTTCATTGATCGTCGCAAACAAATTAGCTGAAATAAAGTACGAGGCTCATCACATCTATCAGATAGATCACCAACTGATTATTAGTTTTTTAAACGAAAAAAAAAATTACTAATATGGAGCAGATCAATCATTTATTAACACCAGAAAGCTGAATTTTTAAGAAAGTGATATCCTAAAACTAGTAACACGTTGGCAAAAATGTGTTGATTGTAATGGCTTTTACTTTGTTAAGTAAAATAGTTGATAAAAAAATAGTTAATAAAAAAGCTAGCCAGGTGGCCGAGCGGCCTGACTGCGAAGCCATTGGCTACGGGTTCGAATCCCACTCTGGGCATGGATGTTTCTTTCTCTCTTTGTGCTGTCCTCTGTTGTGTGTGTGATGTGTGAATGTGGCTTACCCTATAAACGGGTTTGTGGCAATGTGGCGTGGGCAATGTTGCTCGCCTCCGTGACTTTGGTTCACAGGTGCCCACTGGGTAACGCTAAATGAGCAACAATTCTGGCATTTTCATAGGCAAAGATTAAAATTCAGTGCCTGCCATTGGAAAGAAAAGTTAATAAAAAAGTTATGCTTATTTAAATTTGAGAGTCCGAGATTTCATATGTAACAACCTAATAAAAAATTTAATTGAATAGAATGAATAGTTTCTGAGTAATGAAACTAGAAAAAAAGTAGTGTTTAAATCAAGAACTTTTTGACCAATTTCTTCCATATTTTGTACGTTGTCATTTAAAATTACACACTTTAAAATTGTGCAAAAGTTTTTGAGTCTAACAATTTTTTGGATCTCTCTTGAATAATACATATAATAAGAAATAATTATTAAATATTATTTTTAGAAGGAAATATCTTTTGTTGAAGGAATTTAATAATTGTATGCAAAAAATTTTCGACTTGCTCAAAAAGTTTCTCAGACTTGGCGAAATACGTAAAGGAAAAATTAACATTTAAGATCCGCATTTTGAACGCTCTTAGAAAATAAGAAATAATCTAGTTCTTATTCTTAACATTTGTCCCCGTTTTGGCGAGCAAAGAGAGGCACTCAATAAGGAGTTATGAGTTTAATCGCCCATACTGAAACTTAAAATCTAATACTAATATTTTGATTAAGAAATTAAAATTTTTACCCAGATTTGCTCAAGGTAAAGATTATAGTATGATTTTGAAATACATTTCGGATGAACGTTGAGAAATACTACCAAAGAAATTAAATTTTCTTTATGTTAATAAAAAAAAATCATAAATATTATTTTGTTGAAAATAATTTAATTTTTAATTTCTGCCTACGTTTATATAAGAAATGGGTTTATATTTTTATTTGTTAAGAAATATTTATAGAATATTTGAAAAAAAAACGTTAATAAATATAACAATACGGAGGAGGGCATGGTGAGAACTTTCTTTATAATTTTTTGCAATGAGCGTCCTTTAACAAACATCATTTAGCAATCATTTGAAATGTTTTTATATTAATAAGTGAGCGTCAATTTGTTAGAAAATATTCATATATGACAGGAAATGCTGATAAATTTTTTTTTAGAAATAGCTTGTTTAGACTACATTATACTTAATTCAGACCATATATATTGCTAATATTAGAGCTGACACTCTGAGAAATTTAGTATAGTTTTTCTTTAAATCAGGAAATGATTTAAAACTTGTTTTATATTTAAAAGTGAGTGTGCTAAAAAATACACATATATGTTAAGAAATAATTATGCTCAAGTTTTAAAAAGCTAAATTCAGAGCATGACGTCCTCTATAACGCTCACATTATAGAGGACATTTAGTCAATATTTATAAAAATTTTTCCAATCTGAAAAGAACTTTTTTTAATCTTCGCAGTCACATAATCCTAGTTCTCGTGGCAATATAAAGGAATCATACTAAATAATATTCTTATTGAATTTTATTGAAATTTCGAGTTTTGATAGTTAATGGTAACTTCTTATTTCACACAACGAGTATATACGTTATACGCTAGGGGTGCACAACCTGCGACCCGCGGGCCAAATGCGGCCCTTCGACTACTGAAGTGAGAGCTTCTAAGCACAATAAAAATTTTTTAAAAAATGGCAATTTTTAATCGCACTTTTTAGTCATCACATTTTGACACAATCAATTTTAACAGATTCTTTAGTAAATGTATGTTTAACGCGCTTTGTTTAAGTCGATTTTATCGTAAATATATATGATTTTTTTTTAAGCAGTTATTTCCGCTTTTCTACGTGATTTCGAAAATCCCGAATTTTTATTACGACGCGAGTTTCAAATAGCCCATTTAAATAATCACTTCTTGGTGCACCTTATTTGTGACGATTTCATCTTAAATCTAAGTGATTTTTTATCTTTTTTTTTATTATTATTTTTTTTTTTTGCAAAAATTTTTTTCGGTAGTTATTGCTATGCGTTCCCACGTATCATAAAAAATTCCAATTATTCTATTACGACATGCAAATTTTAAATCGTGCATTTGACCAGGGCAGGGCTAAAGAGAATAGAAGGGCTGGTTTACTCCTTTGAAGTAGCTCTCGCCGCGCCAATCTTCCGATTTTCTCTAGTGACGTCACTTTGGCGCAAAGCTCGCACTTTTACTTCAAGAACGGAGCGTTCGGCCTTACTAGCTCTAACTAATATTGGAGCATTTCTTTTTGCGAGATATTCTAAGACATTTGTTATTTTCTATAATGACTTTCCTCAGTTTTTGCAGTGAATTTACAAGAATTTAAAACTATTATCGAAATGCCAGTTTGCACGATTGCAACTTGAAAAAGTTTGATATAAAAACAAAAGGAAAAAATATAATTTTCCGCGTGTTCCCTAAAGTTAATGAACTATGTAAAGAATGGATTCCGAAATGACACAGTTAATATAAAACAGCAATACGTTTATTCTGTCGTTGAGAACTTTTATAAAAATTCATTTTCTAAATAGAAACCACCTCGTTACTTCAAAAAGAAAGGCAGGTGAAAAAAATTAAAAAATGGATAAAGTCAAAGAAAATTGAAATGTAAATAAAAAGTATAAATAAAATATATAGTATATAGTTGAAATTCTCCTAATTTCATAACATATTTTTTAATGTAGTTATTCTAAATATTTAT
>NC_092215.1:58004231-58022356 GCF_043381705.1 Parasteatoda tepidariorum | reverse complement strand
AATGTGGTAATGAATTGTGATTTGATCAAAAACCAAATATTCGGCAAAAAGAAGAAGAAAAAATCTATTGAACGCCGTTCACTTGGGGCCAAATAGCAAAATCTTTTAGCAGTATAGCAACACTGAAACTAAAATTTCAATGCTCAGAATAATATTTCCTGAAAAAATGTATTCATAAATTAATTCTAAAAAATAAGGCCAATCGAGAACGTTTTTGAAAATGTCGAAAAGCGAAACAGAGAACATAAAAATCAATCTTAATTTTTGAAAAATTTTCTTAAAGCTGAACATCTCAGTTTTTCAATTACCAGAAAAAGCCAAGAAAAAAGAATTAAGTCAACAGAAATGCTATTAAAAATTACTGCGTTATAATGAAAACGTCTAAAAAAAGTTTTTTTATTTAAAAAAAATAAAAGTTAGAAAAAACGTTCTTAATTTTTTAAATGAAAATCTTATGCTGAAAATCGCAATTTAAATTTTTCTCATTGCCATAATTTCAGAAGAAAAAAAATGGCTATAAAATAAATTCTATTAGTAACTTTATTTTTAAAAAAAATGCTGAGTCATAATAAAAATGTCTAAAAAAGAAAAACAGAAAAAACAAATTTTTCTTAGTTCCAGAAACAAAACTTTAATACTGAAAGTCACACTTTTCTATGTTACTGGTTATTTATATTACAGTACAGGGAAAGAGTGATAATAAATTAATAGTATGAGACGTTCTGTTAAAATGCTGGGTTATAATAAAAACAGCAAAAAATGGAAAAAAAAATCCTTCTCAATTCTCAAAGTATCGAAAAAATGACAAAATTGTCTTGTTTGATTATAATTTATTAAAAAAAAGTAACATCTATAAAAATTCAAAAATAAAAAAAACTTAGAAAAATACATTTCTTAAAAATATTCTGCCGAATATTTGACTAATCATTCAACCAACTGAATTTTTCACAGAAGGGCCAAATACTCGTTACATCCCTAATTTAAATGCAATGTTATTGCAACTTGAGAAATTCATAAAATGGCGGAAAACGTGAATTTTTAAACTGCTCACTGTTTGTAGTTTAGATTTCAATTTTTTGTTGCTTAAAAGATCTTTTTCGATAAAAAAATGGAAAATAAATCTAATATTTAATATATACGATATAAAAAAAATCTAATATTTAATATAATGAAATAATAAAGTACATTACAAAATAAGCATTGAATTTTATTTTCCTATTCTATCACAGTTTTGTTTTATTTTAGGCTTTTGTTTAAAACCTATAAATTTTCTTCAATTAAAATATTTAATTTGAATTTATATTACTTAATTATGACTAAATTTTTTCTTACTTTCATTCTGTGGGCATTGCAGTTTTTTTTATTTATTAGAATTTACGAGTCGTATCCAGAAAGTAAGTTTCCCTATTTTTTTTAAAAAAAGGACTCATACTTTCAGGAACATATTTTTATTTTTTGGCAAGAAGTACAGCAATGTTTCAGCTACTTTTCAACATAGAATTGAGACACTTGTCGTATCATGGGTTCAACTTTTGTATCCCTCTGTCGTAGAACTCTGCCGCCTGTGAATGGAACCACGTTGTGAAACAGTATGCGCTGACCGTTACTGTGAAACACTGCAGAAATTGCGACGTGCCATTCAAAACAAGAGGCGTGGAATGCTAACTGCAGGTGTTGCTCTCCTCCATGACAATGCTCTTTCACATGCAGCTCGACGCATAGCAGCTGTTTTGACGAAATTTGGCTCGGAGTTGTTTGATCATCCACCCTACAGCCCTGATCTTGCTCCCAGCGATTTTCATGTTCTCTTGCACCTCAAGCGTTTAGGCAACGACGAAGAGCTGAAGACGTCTGTCACATGCTGGTTCCATTTACAGGCGGCAGAGTTCTACGACAGAGGGATTCAAAAGTTGATCCCACGATACGACAAGTGTCTCAATTCTGGTGGTGGCTATGTTGAAAAATAGCTGAAACATTGCTGTACTTGCTGCCAATAAATATGTTCCTGAAAGCATGAGTTCTTTTTTTTATAAAAAAAATAGGGACACTTACTTTCTGGATGCGCCTCGTAATTATAAAATGAATTTTCGTATTGCATGATATGATAAAAAAAAAAACATTTCTTTTCTTCAATGTTTATTTATTTTGATAAATCTATTGTTCATAAGATAAAAATAGCAATTTTTTTGTAAAAAAAAAATATAAGTTTCTTTATTTTTTAATGAATTCTAAAAATGGAACACCTTTAATTTTTTGCAAATATATTACTAAGCTTATTGATAAAAAATAGAACGCTAATGTTTAAATAAACATTACTACATTTGTCATTAACATGTCTCAATACATGTGCGGCCCTTCGTTAGCTAGCCTGCTGTGCAAGTGGCCCTTCACTCAAAAAGGTTGTGCACCCCTATCATACGCACTGCAATAGAAATTCGGTACGACGTGTATGCACGACAAACGTGCTTAACTGGTTAAAAGGCATCCAATCGATGAGTTTGCCCCGGGCATCCACACATCAGTGTGATTTTCCTGTTACAAGATTTTATCCCACAATTACCATCCTCTCAAGCCTGTTTCCTGAAATTTATTAAATTATTTCGTAGTAATTATGAATACATTATGTTTAAGAGTAAAAATGGATGTTGTGAGAGTAAAACGATTAAAAAATATGCATTAACTTCAAAAGTAATTTTTTAATACAAATTCAATAGTTGTTGTGAATAAGGTATAATGAAACCTTGGAGTAAAATTGATAGTGACAGGACCCTTTTATAAATTATACTTATTAAATAAAAATAACGTATCCCGCTAATAGACAATTTGTGTCTAACCTTTGCCTGCGCCTAAAGGAAATCATCCTTGTTGACATTACCATTTAATTCATGTAGGCCGCGCCCAAGCATCAAAGCCTGATACATAAGCTACCTGAACATTGAGGTCTGATAAATCACTTGTTATACGTTATACTTTTGGAAGTTAGATTGTTTGTATGAGGTATTGATATAAAGATGTTTTTGATTGGAAGAGGTTGTCAAACATGTTGCCATATTATTATACCAATAAAAATATTATAGAAATATATTATCACAATTACGCGGTATTTTCTTAAGTTATATCTTTTTGTCAGCGATTTAAGAAAATTAGTTGCATACATGAATAAATATTTGCTTAGTGTTTATCATAAGAAGCAGTTATAAAGAAGATGATGATGAATATTAAAAACCTTTGTGATACCATTCATTAGGGTACAAGTAGGTTGCCTCCCGAAAACTTTTTGTTTGAAATTCAAAATTTCAAGTCGATAAAATGTCAATTGGACTTTTACCAAAAATTTTTTCAATCAAATTAAAAAATATTCAGAACTTCCGAAGTGTGTCTAAAGCTTCTTCTTTTTTTTTTGGGGGGGGGGGGGGNGGGGGGGGGGGTAGGTGTCAAAAACGTACATTTTAATTTTTTTTAGAGCAGAAGCAAAAAACAAGTTTTAGTTTTCAGGATGAAAAGGCTAAATTTAGAATGTAACAATAAAAAAAAATTATGTTTGAAATGTAACATCTTGGTTCTACACGAAAATCTCAGTCTAACCCAAAAATTATCAATATAACCTAACTTAAACAATGATAATGAGCACAATAGTTAACATAAAAAAACTGAACTCTACAAATCCTAGACACTGGTGACATCACACACGATCTCGCTTACTCAACCAGAGGTGTAATGGAGACAGGTTTCTCAATAAAATCCCATTTTTCTTCAATTTCGCAGTTTTTTATTGATAGAAAATGCGTTTTTATTTGTTGTAAAACTTGTTTTTGTCTGCATTCTATGTACAGTTAAAGTTTTGCATGCAGTATCATTTCTTGATATATTTGACACAATGTAACAAAACCCACTTCAAGGATCCACATAAGAAGAAACCTTAGTTTAAAATAGATAATTTAGAATTAAGTTATCATTTAGAGAATTTTTAACCAAATACATTTCGAAACAGAACCACCAGAAACCTTCCAGCAGAGTTAGCCGAAAACCTCCAGCACAGCAGCGGGCTCTGCAGATTCTCGAAGGATCTGCGGATTCAATTTCACTTAAGATTCTTTTAAGAAAAAATAAATGGCGGAAAAATAGCTAGCAGAATGATCCGAGAATATATGTACTTAGAGACAACAATATAGAGAAGTTTCTGCTATCTTTGTTTCTGAAAAAAAGGAATAGTTTTCCTGTCTTTAAATCGGATACTGTTTTATTTGTCTGACAAATATAATATGGTAATAGATTTCATCCGAAAAATTTAAAATAAGCATAAATTAGAACACCATAAATTAAAATCTGTTAATTTATTCCTTTAAAAGGACTTCATTTTAACATTATCATCTGCAAATTAAACTTGTTTGGGGGGGGGGTCAAGGGTGATTGCGTGAAACTTAATTTTAAACAACAGAAAAATTCAGTGTATATATTTAATACACTTACTATTAGCAAATTGAGCTAAATATATATTAAATAAAGCTTAATTTTTATAATAATAATTTCTGCCTATTTGCGTTGAAGTCACAGAATGATTTTAATTTTTGAAGTTAATGTCGCTGCAGAATGACTCTATAAATTCTGCCGGCTACATCATATACACACATATGTGTGTGTAAGGTCCGCTTTGTTGTGTACACTAATAGGTGAGGAACAACTGTGCTCATTTACAGCTGCATCTTGCTCGGTCAGTTCTGTGTCTTTAAAATGTTTAACAAATCGCCTGTCGGGTATGAGGTAAATTCAGTTATGATGCGTTTTTGGTCGACAAAAATCCTGTCTGCTGCATACATTTATTGGTAGATTTGTGAAGTTTACGAAGCTTCCTACCGAAGCTTTTATATTTATATATATATATACACTGAAGAGCCAAAAAAACTGGTACTGGCATGAGTATGCAAATAAAGGGGCATGGAGCCAATCAAAGTACAGCGCTGCATAAGACAACGACTGTCTAGCACAGTTCTTCATTTTTCACCATTTTCACCTCAGCTCAAGCCTTTGCAGAGTGCGGACGTATTATGTCTAGCTCTGTGCGAAACATGTCTCATCGAACTGCCCGCGGCGGGAAGGTTAGCCCTCCCGGCCGCTCACGGACCTCATCTACCGATGCTGTAGCTAAGTTAGATAAACACGGTTATTTACCGCCCAGAGACTACAATCACCATCAACTCACAGACTACCTACTATTGATTACTTCTGATTCAGAAAAGATGACTAATTTGAATCATGCATATAAGCAGCTATATTTTTCAACGAATGATTCATACTACCTGGGACTCATCGGTGCAGCCGCCAAAGCCATTAAAATCATAGATGCCAGACCGAAGAGTTATTAGTTTAGATTTTTCCATTACTATAGAATTTTTTAAGTAATTAAAATCACATAAGCAAGTTAAAATATGCTTTGCATTTTCATTCTTACTTCCCTCACTGGAAATACTAAGAATGTCTGTAATTTTGACTAATTCCGAAAAATTAAAAGTATTACAAATTTCTTTCAGTTTGTTTGAAAATTCTTCATCGTTAGGTTCAAAAGAAAATTCTGAAAAATGTAGCATTTTATTACGATTTAATCTGGATGAATCATTAGGAAATAAGAGTTTGAATAATAACTTAATTTTATTTGCCGTCACTAGTTTAATTGACGTTTGAACCACATTTATTTATTTCAAAAACATTTTAAATGTACTATAAATACAATATTATATCATAATTTTAAAAAAGGGCAAGGTAAATATACAAAATGCAATTCAACCATTTATAATATTCAATTGATTAAATCTCATAATAAAAAGTTTAGAGCACGACTCATCTCAAATATAAATAAAATATGAACATAAGAGTGAGAAAGAAAAATATGAGAGAGAAAGAAATATATCTACTCTTCCTTTCCCTTTGTCAACACTTTTCTTCAACCTTCATGAATTTAGGTGAAGAGAGTGAAAAAAATATATAATTTTTTATTCGCGCACTAAATCTTGCTAGCTCTTCATGCATATTCATGATTTATACTCGCTCACAAAACTGTTGTTTTCACTTTTTCATAAACAACTCTTGTAAGAAACAAATTTATATTTGAACCAAAGGGAAATTTCCTCCTAGCTCTAAGAACTGTAGGGTCATCGGTCAACTCTATGGACGGGACACTGTAGGGTCATCGGATGTGACAATCTCGATCCAACATCAGCATTCCATAGCGACGAAGGTACAGGTAGTGGAAAAGACGGGGTATGATTTCATCCTTCAGCGCCGATTAGGCGATTTTTTCTTTTTTTCCCCGGCGTGTGTGATGGGATGGGGAAAACTTCAACTGAGCAGCCAGTCGGACGATAGACCTATATTTCAAATGGATGAACGCTGGTTTTCTTCAAAAGGTTTCCTCCAAGCAAATATCCCGCTAGGCTTGTAATAACAGGGCTATATCCCTGTTATCATAGGTTAGAATTAGCTTAAATAGTTCAGTCGTGAACCAACTATTCCTCCATTAATTTTATTTGCGGGTAGGCTGGTGGCTCTAACATTTCACATCCCCTCTCCACAAGGGAGGGGGTGGACAAAACTCCGGATGGTTCCGGTAAATCTTACATGGAACACATCATACAGCAAGAGTCACGCAAAAACAATCGCTCCTGCATTAAGTGCTAACAGAAAATGAGTGAAAAGGCTCAATCATCCTTGTAACCCTACGCATTAAGGAAAATCATTTAATGCTTCCTAATAAGGAAGTAAAAGAGGGAACGAGTCTAAAAATAACTCCTTTGAAATATAAATCTAATTATTTTTCAGTGGTATGTTTTCAGCCTTGAAGTTCCAAAATAGAATATCTCTGCACCTATTCTTTACCAAAGACATTTTACGAAAAGGGTTTCAATACTTTTATTAATACAAAAGAATTTATAATTTTTGTATTACATACCCCCCCCCCAAAAAAAAATTATTGCAAGCCAAAATAAGTAAATTTAGAATACTTTAAATTTTTAAAATTTAGGTCTGTGCGACTGTTCCTTTTCCCTACTACAAATAACATCTTTTCAATTATGTGTAAAAAAATCAATTATTTTCAATGACAAAAATGAAAACATGATAATGCAATTTATCTATTTAGTCAAGTAAACAGAAAGAAAAATGAAACATATTTATGTAACTATTCTACTAAAATTTTCAAAAAATTTTTTCACACAAAAATATACACAATTTTTATGCGAACGAACTGGACAACAAGTGTCTTTTAATCAGAATTTAAGATTCTGTGTATTTTAAAGGGTTATTTACTTTATAAAAATCTGTATTCCCCGTTAAAATGGAGGAAAACAGAAATTCGTGAAGCACAGTGATATTGAGAGATCCAGATTTGACTATACAGAACTAGTTTATATAAATTTATCTCACCTTGTTGATAGAAAAAAAAGTTCAACTTTCATCGTCCTCACATCCAAATCATGCTGAAGTAAACATCTCCACACACGATTTGGATCTCTCAAAAATATAGGGTTTACTTCTTCCATTGAAGAAAGAAAAAAAAATTTTTTTTTCCTTTGGACAATATTCATGATTTAATTTCCACATTTGTGGGCTGTGATATTTCCTAAGCTTTGATACATGTACTATTTCGAAATTTTGTTTACTTAAATTACTCTCTTTATTTATTTTGTAATTAGCTTCTGAAATTTTTTGAAGAATTTTATACGGTCCACTAAAAGGAGGTGACAACTTCCTCGTATTAGGATAAGTAAATTCTTCAAACATAACTAATTCATCAGTTTTAAAGTCTATATCTAAGAATCTAGCATCATAATAAATTTTATTTCTTTCATGATATTCTTTAGTTCTTTGAATTGCTATTTTTTTAGCTTCCTCAACAGGTGGATAGATTTCTTCATTTAAGGGATTTTCGTAGGGGAGTCTACCATGCATGAGGTATGCAGGTGGAAATTTTGTTACAGAATGGGGAGTTAAGTTATGAGTATTAACTATATCTTTTAACAAAGTTGGACAGGGAATTTTAGTAGGTTTTTCATTAATTTTACATTTTAAACACGTAATTATTGTTTGACCAAGGCGTTCAACCTTGCCATTAGACTGCGGATGATGTGCAGTTGTCAATAATTGTTGAATTTTATTATGTTTCAAAAATGTTTTATAAACTATTTCTGGTATAGTCCAATCTAGATCTCTCAATATCACTGAGCTTCATGAAATTCTGTTTTCCTCCCTTTTAACGGGGAATACAGATTTTCATAAAGTAAATAACCCTTTTAACCACACAGAATCTTAAATTCTGATTAAAGGACACTTGTCGTCCAGTTCGTTCGCATAAAAAGTGCGTATATTTTTTTGTAAAAAATTTTTTTGAAAATTTTAGTTGAATAGTTATAAAAATATGTTTTTTTCTTTCTGTTTAGTTGACTAAACAGATAAATTACATTATCATGTTTTCATTTTTGTCATTGCAAATAATTGTTTTTTTTTTACACATAATTGAAAAGATGTTATTTGCAGTAGGGAAAAGGAACAGTCGTACAGACCTAAATTTTAAAAATTTGAAGTATTCTAATTTTTTTTATTTTGGCTTACCAAAAATTTTTTTTGGGGGGGATGTAATACAAAAATTATAAATACTTTTGTATTAATAAAAGTATTAAAACTCTTTTCGTAAAATGTTTTTAGTAAAGAATAGGTGCAGAGATATTCTATTTTGGAACTTCAAGGCTGAAAACATACCACTGAATAATAATTAGATATATATTTAAGGAGTTATCAAAGGAGGACTCTTTCCCTCTTTCACTTCCATATTAGTGTGGTGATGTTCAGTTCATCACCACACACATTAAGATAAGAATAAAAAAATTAAAAATAATATGTTCTTAAGAAAGAGAACAAGATCATTAGAATGATCACTATTTGCATAGTGTTAAAATTATTTATTTAATACAGATCAACTAAGATATTTAAGAGTTACAAATTTTGTTCCAGGAAGGAATTCACTCCAATTAATAATACATAAAAATTTAACATGAAATTATACAATATGAAGCTGCACTGCTAATAAATAAATAAAAAAAATAATTATGGGTGTGATAAAAAATTTTATCATATAACTTAGCTGTTGAGGATCCTCATCTTCTTTGTATCTTAACCCCAGCTCTCCAAAACCATGTGTCTCTCTGCCTCTTCTCTCATTTCTTCCAACTCAGCCCCCAAAGCCTCCACAACTCTTATTGGCTGTTACCATCATCACAAAAATAAGTAGGGCTATACTTGCTATTTCTTTTTATTTTTGGCTGAATTATTTAAGGGCAGAAAAAGTCAGGTGAAAACTTATGAAAGGGAAACTAAAACTTTAAAGTAATTATAGCAGTGCAGAGCAGTGCAGCAAAAATAAAAGTAACAAAACATCATGAAAGCAATACCACATTAGGAAGCATTAAATGATTTTCCTTAATGCGTAGGGTTACAAGGTATGCAACGATTGAGCCTTTTCACTCATTTTCTGTTAGTACTTAATGAAGGAGTGATTGTTTTCGCGTGACTCTTGCTGTATGATGTGCTCTATGTAAGATCTGCCGGAGTTGTCCACCCCCTCCCTTGTGGAGAGTGGATGTGAAATGTTAGAGCCACCAACCTACCCGCAAATAAAATTAATGGAGAAATAGTTGGTTCACGACTGAATTATTTAAGCTAATTGTAACCTATGATAACAGGGATATAGCCCTGTTATTACACGCCTAGCAGGATATTTGCTTGGAGATATGTAACATAAAAAGCTTCTATTAACCTTTTTATGTTAGTTTCTACGTTATAAAACAACTCCTAATTTATTACTAATTATTTATTCTAATCGAACTGCTTTCTCACACTTCGAATTTTTCGAATTCTATTTTTGGCCCAAGTATGCATAAATTTAAATAAAGACATTTTTCCCTTTAAGCTTCGTGGGAATCAATCAACCTAGTTCATAAACCAATAGTAATTTCTGAGATTTCCCTCTTTTCCCTAAATACAGACATTTTCGGATTTTTTGCAAGATTTTTCCTACCAGAAAGACTGATCGCTCATGGAGTAAACAACACTTTTCTCTTGCCACTCAACAAAGTATGACATTATAAATTTCTTTCGCTTTCATTAAAATCCTGTGTCAGTTTTCCTGCTCGGTCCAACTGCATCATTTTACAAGCCGAGCAGGATTATAAGAGCTGATGAAACGGGTGCAGGATATTTTTGCAGTTGGTTTAGCACTTTTTTTTTCATTGGTTCCATTTTAAAAATGCTCTTTTCAAATATAAAAAAAATAAATAAATAGAAAGAAAAGAAAAAGTAACCAGAGAGCACTGATCACCTAGCAGGGGAATGGAGCTGTTATAGAAAGAATAAAAAATAGATTTTAATAGATTTTTGGACTTTGAATAGATTTTTGGGACTTTTCTATTTCAAGTGTCCATTGGAGTTGTGTAACTGAATTTTAACAGTGCCTCACGTCTTCGCTTCCGTCATCGCCATTAAAGAATTTCGGGATTTTCCTCCTTAATGGGTCCAGAAGTTGCCTCTACCGTTGCTGCTTACAGCTGGAGATTAGATTTCGTCGCTCAGTTTCGCCCACCTTGCCGAAATCAACTCAGTGAGAAGTTCCTTGCGGGTTTACAAGTAGTGCCAGTGCGGAGTCGATGGAATTCCTTCCTAATTGTAATCAACTTGCTTTGATTACCAATAGTTTTCAGTGATACATCAGAAAAGTGAGTGATTTAAAATAATTAATTCATGGTGAACAATTTTTTCCATGTCTCTATGGCAGTTGAGAGCTAAAATGTTAATGATTTGAAAATAATTCATAGTAAACAATTTCACATAAAATAGTAATTGGTGTTTAAGTGATTATAATTTTAGATTTTTTTTTTTCATTCTTGATATTTCATTTGAAATGCTTAATTTTTATTCATTGATCTTATTTTCATGGTTTATTTTTGCATTTTCAAAAACTTATTTACTGTTATTGAAATGTACTTTTTCTTCGAAAAATTTTACTTTAACAAACTGATTTAATTTGACTAGCATATAAATGTTATAGGATATATAGTTTCGTTTTTATTATATAATGTGTTATAATATATGATCAATTGAATATTTTTGTAAAATTTAAATTTCGTTTCAGTTTTTCTCGTAAGGTAACGATAAATGAGCAACTGTGAGATTTAAGTTACTTCTAAATGCAATATTTAATTAATGAAATTTATTTTGGTTATTTGAACGCCCTTACGGAGTGGCAAATGGATGAAAATGCTAAAATCAGGGATGAAATATATGGATGAAAATGCTAATATCAATAGAGATAATTCTGAAAATGAATTAAATGATAATTTATAAAAATTAAGTATGGATCAAAATGTACAGGATAAACCAGACATACCAGTCTTTGAGCCTGACATTGGTGTTCAATTCACATCCTGACTCAAACATTTTGAGAAACAAACTCTAGATGCTAAATTAAATGACGAAAGGAAAGTTAGAAATTTTCAAAAACTCATTAAAGGTTCAGCTTTGAAATTGTATATTAATAACTGCCTTAATTGTAATTCATGTCAGGAAATAGTTGAAATTTTTCAATAACATTATTTTTCACCTCCCTTTGGCTTTAATGATTTTCAAAATTTAAAAATTTCTGGCCAAGCTAAAGACCTAAATTCATATTTTACTGAAAAGGTTGAGTTAGGTCGAAAAATACACCGAAGTCAAGCATCACTGGTTGCGGTCAGTGTGCGGGTGGATGATCACTTGGATCAGTCTGCGTAGGGACCGAGAGTGTGCGTTATTAGTCCTCGTTAAACTGTTCTACCGTAAAGTGCTCGACTTCGCGCGCAGGTCGTCGGGCTACCGAAGCGGGGGTGCCATCCCCTCTGCAGAGGATTAAAATTGTGATGGCATGTCTTCGGATCATCCTCAGGGATGTTTCCCAGACCGTCGCCAATAGCCCATTGTGCAGCTCTTGTGCGACGTGAATGAACAAATCAAATCAAATCAGGTCGAAAAATAAATTTAAGTAATGATCTTATAATTGAGGGTCTATCTATAGATTTGCCTCCCCAAATTAAAACACTGTTGGTTTCAAAAGAACCCAAAACTCCGATTGAATAACTCACAGTTGTTTCGAAAATAATACATGATGTACCTACGGTCTTACCCCAAACTGAAACTAAACAAAAATTACCAGAATCCAAATTTAATGGGTGTAGACCTCAATATCAAGGCTGGGCACCGAGGCGGCCATTCAATTATAACTCAGATAATCCAAATTATAATCCTCGACAAGGTCAAAATTTTCCCCTGCCAAGTCAAAGTTNTTACCCCAAACTGAAACTAAACAAAAATTACCAGAATCCAAATTTAATGGGTATAGACCTCAATATCAAGGCTGGGCACCGAGGCGGCCATTCAATTATAACTCAGATAATTCAAATTATAATCCTCGACAAGGTCAAAATTTTCCCCGGCCAAGTCAAAGTTATAACCAACAATCCCAATTTAGACCTAGAATTCAAATTGAAAAGTTTCATAAAAATAAACAACAAACAAGTCATTTCGCCCTGGCTTCCCTGGAGTTGCCTCCTAAGCCATGTAAATTCTGTGATAAGCTTGGTATAACCAATGCTTATCATTGGGGCCATAATTGTATAAGCAAACCTAACTATTTTGTGGCTGAGAATCAAACCCAGCTTAAACAAGAAAGTGAACAACCTCAAAATTGTCAATTAATAGTAGCTGGATATGTACAAAATAAAAATGAAAACAATAAATGTGACGAAAACCCAACTTAGACAAATAAAACTATCCTGTTAAACGTTGATACAGGTATTACTTTAAATATTATCCCGGCTAAGCTTTTTGAAAAACTTTATGTCCAAAAAGAAAGAAAAAACTGTGTTAATGTAAAACAAACAAAAGGTATTTTGCAACTTAACCACACTTGTACTTTAAATTTAAAAATTGGAAATATAGCTAGGTCAGTGGAATTTTATATTTTAAATACTGATCCACCTTATGCCATATTGGGTTTAAAGGAATGAAATGGGTTTAAGTTAGTGATAGATTGTGTTGCACGAGTTGTAACGCAAAATCAGAGAAAACTGATCCCTTTTTCGGATTATAAAAGCAAATTGTCTTCACACATTTCTCCTAAAATCCAGGTTAATGATTGCAACAAAAATACCAATAAAGAAAATAAACCTAAGAATAAAAATAAGGAAAGTAGAAATAAAAGAAAAAATTTTACATCAAATAATAATAAACAAAAGGAAGAATTTGCCATGGAAAATAAAATTTTGAACGTGAAAATAAACAAAAATAAAAATGTAAACAAAGAGAATTTAAAGGAAAATAAGACAAAAAGTAGACTTAGAAGTAAAGATTTAAATAGCAAAACTGAAAATAATCTTGAATTTTCAAATGTTCTTGAGACTAAATGTGATAATGGTGCTCAACATTGTCAAAATCATGTTGATGGAATTATGCAAATTCAAGACGATTAAAAAAACTCCCAACTTCAGGAAATTTTAGAAGATTTTTCAGATATTTTTGCTAAAGATAAATATGATGTAGGGACAGTAAGAATTGAACCACAAAGGATAAGATTAACTTCAGACTTACCAGTATCCTTAAGAGCATACAAAACTTCCCCAAAACATAAAAGAGGAAATAGATAAATAAATTGAAGAATTGTTAAAGCATAATATAATTAAAGATAGCTCTTCTCCCTATTCGGCTCCAGCAACTTTAGCTTATATAAAAGATGAAAACAAAGAAAGTAGATTGTGTATAGACTTTAGAAAATGAAATCAAATTACTAAATCGGATGCAGAACATTTGCCTCTTATAGAAACTCTTATAGATAAATTAGGCGATAGTGTTTATTTTAGTAGGCTGGATATAGTAAGTGGTTATAGGCAAATTCCAATCAACCCTGAGGACACTGAAAAACTTGCTTTTGTCACCAACAGTGGGTTACACGAACGGTTAAGATTGCCATTTGGGTGGAAGAACGTCCCTAGTAATTTTC
Organism: Parasteatoda tepidariorum; assembly: GCF_043381705.1. Taxonomy (NCBI): domain Eukaryota; kingdom Metazoa; phylum Arthropoda; class Arachnida; order Araneae; family Theridiidae; genus Parasteatoda; species Parasteatoda tepidariorum. Next base: position 58,008,285 of record NC_092215.1, on the reverse strand, counting down.
AAAGAACAATACGTAGAATACTCACTGAGCATATAGTTTCATTTGCAGCTAATTATTTTGATGATATCATTATTTATTCTAATAGTTTTGAAGAACAGTTAAATCATCTTAAGAAAATTTTTGAAATATGTAGAATTTAAAATTTAAAATTAAGAGCTTCTAAATGCTCTTTTTTGCAAACTAAAATTCAATTTTTGGGTTATGAAATATGTAATGGTATAGTAACTCCTGATAGCATTGCAGCAATTAACATTAGCAATTAACATACAACATTGAAGCAACTAAAAACTTAAAACCTCCAACTCTTGCTAAATCTCTTCAACGATTTTTAGGTTCAATAAATGTGCATAATAAATTTATAAATAATTATTCTAAAGTTAGAGCTCCTTTAAATAATCTCTTAAAAAATACATCTTGCTGTTGGACTTCCAAATGTCAAGAAGCATTTGAAATTTTAAAGAATGCTTTAGTTTGTAAACCAATGTTGAAAATATTTAATCCTAAATTGCCATGTCATATTTTTGTTGACGCAAGTCAAAGTGGTGTTGGAGCAATTTTGAAACATCCAGATGTTTCAGGTGTCTTACATCCAATAACATTCCATTCTCGTTCTTTTAAAGACTATGAGAAAAATTATGCTGTCACAGAACTGGAATGTCTTGCTATTGTTGATGCATTAAACAAATTTAATCACTATTTATTTGGAAATAAATTTACCACACATACAGATCATGCGGCTTTAGTTTGGCTAAAAAATGTAAAAAATCTGAAGGGTAGGTTGTTTCGCTGGTCTTTACTATTAAGTATGTATGATTGTGATATAAAATACACAAAAGGTACCTTAAACTTTGAAGCTGACATGTTATCCCGAGATATTCTTGACAATATTGAACACAATAGTGATGTTGATTTAAATAATGTAAGCCATTTTTCACATCCTTTGCAATTAGATGAAATTCGCGAAGCCCAACAAAATGATAATTTAACTAGAAATTTTATTAAAATAGATAATGTTCTGTGTTTACGTAAAAAGGGTTTTACCAAAATTGTTGTTCCATTTTCTTTAAGACATAAATTACTTGAAATTACTCATAAAAAATTTTGCCATCCGGGAATTCAAAAAACTATTAATTTACTTACTCCTGCTTATTATTGGGAAAATATTACTTTAAACATTTCAAATTTTAACAAACATTGTCATACTTGTCAAATTAATAAAAAACCTAGACAGAAAAGATTTGGATTACTTCAGGAAATGCCCCCAGTTGACAAACCTTATGAAATAATTGCAATCGATAGTGTAGGTGGTTTTAATTATTGCAATTCTACTAAAAAGTATTTAACTTTAGTAGTTGATCATCACACGCGATATATGTGGTCTTTGCCATCTGAATCAATAACTACGGAAACTTATGCTAATTTTTTGCACCAAATTTTTAAAATTCAAACCTCTAAAAATATTTTGAGTGATAGAAATGCCGCGTTTAATTCCTCCCACTTTAAAAAATTTCTTAAACATAGCAAAATCAGACAATTGTTAACAACAGCTCATAGACCCGAAACTAATGGAAAAGTTGAACGTTTAGGACAAACCATTGCAACACGTTTAAAATGTAAAATTAATGATTTTTCTGAAAAAATTCCTTCGCCTAAATTATTAAAAGAAGTAACCGACGAATATAATTTAACTCCACATTCAGTAACTAAATTTCCATCAGCTTATTTAATGTTTGGCACTGTCCCATTTAATCATCCTTTATCCGAAGAAATTTATCCACAAATAGAAAAAGCAAGAAAAATTGCTGTTGAAAGAACTAAAGAATATCATGAAAAAAATAAATTTATTATGATGCAAGATTCACTCAGATTGAAATTTCCCCAAATAATACTGTAACATATGAAGATTTTAAATAATTTCAATACTAGGAAACTTACACCAACTTTTTCGGGTCCATATATAATTCTTGAAAAAATTTCTGATGTTAATTCTTGATGATGTTGAAAATGAAGATCCAACACTTCAATTTGATGGAAGCGCTACTTAAATTTTTTTTTTCATCGAGCAATTTATGAAAAAGTTTTTACATTGTGTGCAAATGTGTACTTTTTATGATTCATGTTACTTTATATCTTGATGATATAAAGTCTTGTTGATATGATAAATATNTTTTTCATCACCTTTAAAATACATAAATAGTTCATATATCAAAATTACGAAGGTACAAACTGAAATTATGTCACGAATAAATAACATGAAATAATTTAAATAATAGAATTAATTACATTTTATATTAAATTTAATGATTTTTCATTGTTAAGATAAAATTAAAAACACCGAATATGACAACATTACACATGATTCAATGGAACATGTGGTCCCCTTTTTGTCAGGAAGATTAGACCTTTCAAATTATCATCTTGACGTTCAACGTTTACCCAATCTAGAACGATATGGGGCGATGATAGTTTTTCTCTCTGGTGAAAATCAAATAAATGAATACTTAAGCATCTGTTGAAACTAGAATCTTCCAGCACATCATTGTAGAGACTAGGAACTGTTTTCCTCCTTTTGAGGAATACAGCCCTAATACAGCAAAAAATTTCCCCTAATAACACTGAAGTTTTAAACTTCAGATTAAAGACCAATTGTCAATTTTTCGATACTCTCCGAATTAAAAATACTGAAGTCATAAATTTTAGAATAACGACTATTGTGTCAATTTGTTTTTTACATTTCATTTTCAAAGTGTACAATCCTGAATAAAAATTTCAGATTGAATTTTTTTTTTTTGACAGAAAGTGTCAATTTGTATTTTTATATCTCATATCACTTGTATTTTCATATTTTTTATCTTTCATGTTTTTGAATATTTAGATTTTTAAGAAAATTTTTATAGATTTTTATATCTTAAGTGAAAAGTTTATTTTAATTGTGTTTGTATGAGGAATAACTTTATTTATTGTGATTATCATGAAGGACAGGAAAAACTTAAATCACAAAAACTATTGAAAATGAAGATCCAACACTTCAATTTGATGGAAGCGCTACTTCAATTTTTTTTTCATCGAGCAATTTATGAAAAAGTTTTTACATTGTGTGCAAATGTGTACTTTTTATGATTCATGTTACTTTATATCTTGATGATATAAAGTCTTGTTGATATGACAAATATTATTATGATTTTTTTCTTCATTTTATTGAGCCATCATAGGGAAAGTTTTGCAAAGGAATAATTTTTAAAATTTGTAGATGTTGGTTAAACATTTTCGGCGAGGGGGATGTAACATAAAGAGCATCTATTAATATTTTTATGTTACTTTCTTTCTTTATAAAACAACTCCTAATTTATTACTAATTATTTATTCTAATCGAACTGCTTTCTCACACTTTTAAAAGCTACATCCTGTTTCTAAATCTATTTTTGGCCCAAGTATGCATAAATTTAAATAAAGACATTTTTCCCTTTAATCTTCGTGGGAATCAATCAACCTAGTTCATAAATCTATAGTAATTTCTGAGATTTCCTTCTTTTCCCTAGATACAGACATTTTCGGATTTTTTGCAAGATTTTCACTACCAGAAAGCCTAATCGCTCATGGAGTAAACTACACTTTTCTTTTGCCACTCAACAAAATGACATAATAAAATACTTTCGCTTCATTAAAATCCTGTGTCAGTTTTCCTTCTCTGTCCGACTGCATCATTTTTTCTTTCTTTCTACAGTGGATAAAAAGAATTAATTTAAGCAATTTATGGTCCATCTAACATAAAGGCTTAAATTGAGTTACTTACTATTAACCTAAAATGACTTTTTTTAAACTTCTAAGGTAATATGTCAATTTCCTGGCATTCAAGATTTGGTTAATTTCTATTTTATTTTTTTTTCAATATTAATAAGTGCAGCTAAAGAAGTATACAAAAAAAATTTCGATTATTTTGAAGACTTTAAATTTGAAGAAATTTTTTGGGCCGACTTGTCATGTTTCGTGAGAATCACCCATATATATATATATATATATATATATATAAATACGGAATTAAAAAATAGTAAAA
>NC_092215.1:57997885-58003496 GCF_043381705.1 Parasteatoda tepidariorum | reverse complement strand
TTCTGACATTATTTCAATTAAAACTGTTCTTGGTGAAAATTATTATGAAAAATTGTTAAACGAATATCCTGAAATAACGAAACCTATTTGCTCAGACCAAATTGTTAAGCATAATGTTGTACATCATATAGAAACTTTTGGTTCACCAGTTTTTGCTAAACCTCGGCGTCTAGCGCCCGATAGGCTAAAAATAGCAAAAATGGAATTTCAACATATGTTAGATTTAGGCCACATGCGCCCATCCAAAAGTAATTTTTCATCACCTTTACATTTAGTTCCCAAGAAAAATAGTTTGGACTGGCGTCCAGTAGGTGATTATCGAGCTTTAAACGCTCAAACTGTTAAAGATAAATATCCAATTCCTAATATTATTGATTTTACTAGTGAACTACATGGAACTAAAATATTTTCTCACATTGATTTAATTCGAGCTTTCCATCAAATACCTATAGCCCATGAAGATGTACATAAAACTGCAATAATAACTCCTTTCGGATTATTCGAAAGTACTCGTATGCAATTCGGACTTTGCAATGCAGCCAGTACTTTCCAACGCTTTATTGACGAAGTAACTAGAGGCTTGGAAGGCGTTTACGCTTTCATAGATGATATATTAATAGCTTCCGAATCTCCCGAAGAGCATATAAAATATTTAAAATCACTTTTTGATAGACTGCAGTATTTTGGTTTAACAATAAATCCCTGTAAATGCTTATTTGGTCAGAATAGTTTACAATTTTTAGGTTTCAAAATTCCCGAAAAAGGTATTGAACCTTTAAGTGATCGCGTTAATGCAATTCTAAATTTTCCAAAACCAAATACGATTACTCAATTACGTAGATTTTCAGGATTATTTAATTTTTATAGACGCTTTATACCTAATGCAGCTCATATTTTATCACCTTTAACCAAGTTTTTAGAAGGACAACGAAATATTAAGAAATCTAACAAATCATCAAAAAAATCTGATTTACCGTTAATTTGGACCGATACTTCAAACAAATCATTTTCTGATGCAAAACAAGCAATAGCCGATGCAACTCTATTAAAATATCCTAAACCTGGTGCTAATTTAAGTCTGTCCCCTGACGCGTCGGAATTTGCAATCGGCAGTTCTTTAATGCAATATCAAAATAATGAGTGGGAACCAATTGCATTTTTCTCAACAAAATTAAATAAAAGCCAGCAAAATTGGTCAACATACGATCGCGAATTATTGGCAATATACGCGTCAATAAAAAAATTTCGTCACATGCTTGAAAGAAGTTTTACTATTTTTACTGACCAAAAACCTCTAATTTATGCGTTTAAACAAAAACCTGAAAAATGTTCTCTTCGCCAATTCAGATATCTTGATTATATTTCTCAATTTTCAACTGATATTAAACATGTAAAAGGAAAATCTAATTCAGTTGCTGATACTCTATCGCGAATAGAAATAAATGCAATTTCAAAACCTCCATTAATAGACTTTAAAAAACTAGAACAGGAACAAACTGAAGATTCAGAATTGAAAGAACTATTAAATTCAAATAATTCATCTTTAAAATTAGAAAAACATTACTTTTCTTTGGAAGATGTTAATTTAATATGTGATTTTTCTACTAAGTACCCTAGATCTTTTATTCCAAAATCATACAGACAAATTATTTTTGATAATTTACATTATTTTTCTCATCCTGGAATATATTCAACTACAAATTTAATATCTAAACGATTTGTGTGGCCCAATATGAAAGTGGATATCAAAAATAAAGTTCGTTCTTGTGAGAAATGTCAGCGAGCTGAAGTTTTTCAACACACTAAAGCTCCTTTTTACATTTGCTCAACCCGACGCAAGATTTTCCCATATCCATCTGGATTTTATTGGCACACTTCCTATTTCTGAAGGTAAACAATACTGCCTTACAATAATAGATAGATTCACGAGATGGCCAGAAGTTATCCCAACTACGGATATGACTGCCGAGACCACCGCAAAAGCACTTATTCACGGTTGGATCTCTAGATTTGGCACACCCGTTACTATAACTACCGATCAAGACCGAAATTTTGAATCAACTCTTTTTCGAAATCTCACTAATATCTTAGGCAGTAACCACATCCATACTACTTCATACAACGCGCAAAGTAATGGAATGATAGAACGATTTCATAGACAACTTAAAAGTTCTATAATAGCACAGGAAAATAATAAATGGGCCGAAATTTTACCAATTGTTTTATTAGATATTCACACAGCTTTAAAAGCTGATATTAATGCAACTTGTGCACAACTTGTTTATGGTACTTCCTTACGTCTACCTTCGGATCTTTTAAACGCAAATTCTTTATCTCCACCAGTAACAGAAAATTATGTCACAAATTTAATGGCCGCAATGAGAAAATTAAGTCCTGTACCAGCATCAGCACACAGTAAAAATAAGTTCTATATTAATCCTAATTTAAAATCTTGTTCTCATATATTTTTAAAAGTAGATAAAATTCGTCCTCCACTATCACCTGCATACACCGGACCACACCGGATAATTGAACGCTCTGATAAAACCTTTATTATTGATTTTCATGGTAAGAAAATAACTGTCTCAATAGATAGAATTAAACCAGCTTTTCAAATTTCTGAGAAATTAAAAATAAATAAAATTCCAATGGTCGAAAAGCAATTATCTCCAAAAAAGGAAGAAAAGCAAATTGTTACAAAATCTGGTCGCCGTGTGCATTTCCCAAAATATTTTGTTAAAGAGTATGGAATATAAAAGCATCTAAATATTTTGTATCTATTAATTGTATTCCAAATTTCATGTTAAAATTTTTTTCCCAATTAAGACATATATTTCAACTTACTACTTTGTATTTTGATTGTTTTTAAACAATCATTATTGGTATCGTGACTTTGTCACTGGGGGGATACTGTGTGGTGATGGGTTCGTCTCTCATCGTAAAATCAAGTTTATTTCATATTGTTATCTGTTTGTCTTTAATCAATTGTGTCTTTACTTATTTTTGAAGTGAACTGAAATAATAGTTCTGACGTCATATTAGAATTGTATAAATACCAGCACGCACATGACAGCCTGTCAGTATTTTCTCCCATCACATACTGTGATGATGCTTCTTGTAATTCAAACCAACTTGTATATAAATGTAAATATGTTCAATAAAATATTTGTATCTCGAAGGAGCTATCTTCGCTTACTTCAATGGTGACCCGGATGTCTGACGATACAAGTAACTTTTATTTTTGATCTTTCTTGCTTTTGGTTCTTGGATTAATGGGAAACTGAAACTATGGCGGAATCATCTGCAGTAAAAATTCCCATCTTCAATATCTCTGATCCACACCTGTGGTTCCATATGGTCGAAGCAACTTTCCAGCTTGCGACACCGAAGCCGATTTCAGAGAGCAAAACAAAGTTTAACTACTGCCTCGCCCATCTTCCTCCTGAAGTAGCCGCAGTTGTAAGGGACGTCATTATAACTCCTGACGCAGACGATCCTTTCAAAAAGCTGAAAGAAGAAATTATTGCACGCTNGACGAAATTTTAATTTTCAGAAGGGTTAAAACCATTTTTGTGCATCAAAATTTTGCTGCGGTCAGTTTCATAAAAAATATTATTTTATGAATTGCTACGTAATGTAATTAAAGTACTCTTATTGGTTTTTTTTTTGATAATCTCATTGAGTCAAATTGATCAGAAACTTCTTTTTGAATCCCAGTTAAGCGTATTTCATTTTAAGCGAGATTTTTAAAGAAGCGTGTCACACTTATCTAAAAATCTTAATTTTGTTCCTCTAAAAGATTAGTTCAATTTTAATTTTAATAATTGTTACACTTCTAGAATAACAAATATATACAGGAATAAAAACTGCATCAATATTGATGTTTTTTATGCAGAATAATGCAACTTAAATCTGTTACTTTTCTCTATTAATATAATTTTGTGAACAAATATTGTCTTCTAAAATTTATTTAAATTGGTTACTCGGTATTGAACCTTAAATGTTACGCATAGAAAAACCCACATTCAGAGTTCTTGTTTTTTAGATTTGAAAGTTGAGAAAATATTCATGCAATTAAGTTTTACTTTTTAGAGAAAGTTTAAAGTAGCCGGCATAAGCTAAAATAAATGAAACGATTTATTAACGTTCTGCTAAATAATATTTTGTGGGAATATTTCACAAATATATGGATTTACAAAAAACTTTAAAAAAAGTTTTGCATCTTGAATGAGTCTGATAGGAATTGCATTCATGCTTTCTGGCGTTCAGAAGCACCTGTTGCCCATGCACGTCCATGGTACAATTTTAGGACTGGTCACAACAACCTTTTTTCATTTTTTTAGCCTATCAAAATAAGTCATTTTTATTAAAATATTAATAGTATCTTGCAGAGAATAAAATTTTGGTACTTATAAAATTTAGTTTCATTTTCACGTGTAAAGTTCTACAGGATTTTATTTTCCAATCAAATTGATGAGAAAAAATTATTCAGCAGCTGAAGTATCATAAAAAAATGTTTTTCAGCATAATATTCATTTCTCTTTTCTTTTTCATTTATTCATTTTTTCAGCATTCCAAAGAGACAGACGCAACCCTTTTCCCCAGCTGGGCAAGAAAAGAGAACAAATTATAAACACCACAACAACGTCTGCTGTGTCATTTTTTAATATTCATAATCTGTGACAAGTTTTTTTCGTCAATGACCCATAGAATAGGGGTTGCACCATTTTGAATCCCCTTACATTTATCGGCAGGTGTTTGTGGTTTTTGATACAGTGCATCTTTCCTTTGCGTACACAGAATTTTCATTTTTTATTCGTCTTTGGTTTTTCAGGTGATTTTAATTATTTTTCTTCCTTTTTTGCTCCATTGATTATTTTTTTTTATCCTTGGCGTCTCGATTGGTGCTTAGTGAAGCAGATGGATTTAGCCAGGTGAAAAAAAATCGGTTGTTGGTCCCTGCAAGACAATCAACAAAACCTCGTTTGTGAAGTTTATTGCCAGGTGATACAAGAAGAATCCAAATTATTTGAATTTTTTTTAAATAAAATATCCATTATTTTTCATTGACACGGCTTATTCTTAAAATAAATAAAAAAGTAGTTTAATCTATTGAATTTCTGTATATTTATATATCATTTAAGAATTAAGGAAAGAAATCTAAATTATTAATATATATTTCAATAAAAAATTAATCATTTTTCATTAACCCTAGTGAATTTTCAAATCAAAGATAGTTCAATCCATTGATTTTTGCGATAGTAACATTTTTAAGCGATTGGATGATAAATTTTCTTACTTTTAATTTTATTGTTTTTAATAAAAATATATGCAATTTGTTGCTAAATTGCATCAAATTTGAAGAACCTAACCTACCCAAAAAATTTTAATAAAAAATGTATTTTGCTGTCTTAGGATCTATTGAAATGAAGCAAAAAAATTTTTACACGCAATTGTTAAAATTGTTTATTAAAAAATAATTTTATGATAAGAATAATTCTCATGAATATTTAATGTTTTTAATTAGTAATTATGGACGAAATTTTTTCAAAAAATTTGGAATTATCTAAGCTTACATATCGTTTTAATCAATATAGTTTTTTTTTTTTTT
>NC_092215.1:57991807-57997880 GCF_043381705.1 Parasteatoda tepidariorum | reverse complement strand
CACAAAAAGAAGAGAGAAGAAAAAACATTTTCTGAAAACTTTAAAAAAAAGTCGTTCGTTTAATTTTTTGGTTCCCAATTTTTTGATTCAATCCAATATATTAAATTTTGGATTTTATTAATTAAAATTACTTCGTTTAAAATTATGTATAAAGTTATGAACACATAATTAAAAAAAATTAGACCATTATTAAATTAAATAAAAAAAAATGAAGAGTAATAAAAAAATATTTTTACGGGCCGAGGCGAAAAAAAAATAAAAATATTGAGAATTACCGATTTAGAGGTTCAAACTTTTGCTCATGACTTTTGGACCATACCTTTCTGATTGCGGCTATATTTTAAAAGTTACAAAGCTTGAAAAAAGATATGTTTATTCAGAGAAACTGCGTTTTTGTATCTATTTCATTTAAAATATCGTCAGCTTACCTTAATTAGTATATTAAAGTTCAGACATTAGAACAATTAAGATTGTATCTTATCAAGTGAAAATTCAATCACTGGATCACAAGTTATAAAGATGTTCGAATAGCTATGAGCACTGTAGTCTAAGCAAATGGTATCGAAATACCATTCCAAAAAGCATTCGTTTGCTTTCTGTCAACTACATGGTGGAGGGATTATTAATTTATAAGATGTTCTAATGTTATAAAGATGTTCTAATAGCTATGAGCACTGTAGTCTAAGCAAATGGTGTCGAAATACCATTCCAAAAAGCATTCGTTTGCTTTCTGTCAACTACATGGTGGAGGAATTATTAATTTTACATTGTAAATAAACACGAGGTTCCTCTACCGCGAAATTATATGGTTGAAATAAGTAACTTCTTTCATTTCTTGAGAAACCTTATGTTTAAAATCATGAAACGAAAAACATTTATTATTATTGTTATTATTTTACTTCAACTGCTATTACAAACTGCGATAAAGAGATTATGAAAAAAAAAAAGATTTTGTTTTGAGCGCTGAGTACTTAAAGCCTCTTATGTTTGTTGTATCCTTAAAATGCATTTATTTTTATGTAAAATTATTAACAAAGCTCTTTATTTTTTACGTGTTTCATATTGCGCAATATTAAATATAAAATATTAGCTAAAATTTACAAAAATAACATATATTAGTTACAGGTAATTGCCATTGTATATTGTAGTTTTTTATTATATTTTATTTAATTATATTAGGTAATAATTCATAATACAAAACTATTATTTGGTTTATTTTTTTGATAATAAAATAATTTAAATCAATTATTTATCAAGTACTAATTGTTTCATAAATTATTAATACAGCGATTAAATGTTAAAAAACGATAAAATTTTGATTATTATTAGTTAATGCCAATAATTTCTTTTTAAATTGACGAAATTTTAATTTTCAGAAGGGTTAAAACCATTTTTGTGCATCAAAATTTTGCTGCGGTCAGTTTCATAAAAAATATTATTTTATGAATTGCTACGTAATGTAATTAAAGTACTCTTATTGGTTTTTTTTTTGATAATCTCATTGAGTCAAATTGATCAGAAACTTCTTTTTGAATCCCAGTTAAGCGTATTTCATTTTAAGCGAGATTTTTAAAGAAGCGTGTCACACTTATCTAAAAATCTTAATTTTGTTCCTCTAAAAGATTAGTTCAATTTTAATTTTAATAATTGTTACACTTCTAGAATAACAAATATATACAGGAATAAAAACTGCATCAATATTGATGTTTTTTATGCAGAATAATGCAACTTAAATCTGTTACTTTTCTCTATTAATATAATTTTGTGAACAAATATTGTCTTCTAAAATTTATTTAAATTGGTTACTCGGTATTGAACCTTAAATGTTACGCATAGAAAAACCCACATTCAGAGTTCTTGTTTTTTAGATTTGAAAGTTGAGAAAATATTCATGCAATTAAGTTTTACTTTTTAGAGAAAGTTTAAAGTAGCCGGCATAAGCTAAAATAAATGAAACGATTTATTAACGTTCTGCTAAATAATATTTTGTGGGAATATTTCACAAATATATGGATTTACAAAAAACTTTAAAAAAAGTTTTGCATCTTGAATGAGTCTGATAGGAATTGCATTCATGCTTTCTGGCGTTCAGAAGCACCTGTTGCCCATGCACGTCCATGGTACAATTTTAGGACTGGTCACAACAACCTTTTTTCATTTTTTTAGCCTATCAAAATAAGTCATTTTTATTAAAATATTAATAGTATCTTGCAGAGAATAAAATTTTGGTACTTATAAAATTTAGTTTCATTTTCACGTGTAAAGTTCTGCAGGATTTTATTTTCCAATCAAATTGATGAGAAAAAATTATTCAGCAGCTGAAATATCATAAAAAAAATGTTTTTCAGCATAGACCTGGAAAATTTGAATTGTTCCACTAAATAGCAGATAATAATTGTTGTTACAGATATCAACTACATATACTGAATGAAGATTTCTTCACCAAGAATCACAAAAAATTACACTGGTCCAAGGTAAGTGCGGTCCTAAGTAGTATGCAAAAAAGCATGTTTTTTTCAGATCTAAAAAAATCTAATCTAATGATAAGATTTTTGCGTTCTAGGACTCAATCTTAAGAGTACGCGGACGAACATTTTCTTCGCAAATTCTCTTTTTCCTTCATAACTAATTTAAAGTGTAGTAAAAGTTAGTTCAGACAAGCCTAGAGTAAGTTTCAAATAATGAAAAAAAAAATTTTTAAATATACAAATGAAAATAAATTATGAGAAAATAACTTAGGACGGTGAAATTCTCTTGTAATAATTTGTTTGCATTTTAATGTTTTGAAGTATTTTTTTCAGCATGATTTACTCTAAGTATGCCTGAAATCTTTCTTTTAAATTAGTATTGAAGAATAAAGAGAATTTGCGACGAAAAGTTTCTTCCGCGATATGGCGTCCCCTTAATGGTTTCAAGGTTGAAACTTTGAATTTACAAAATAAAAAAAAATAATCTTACTTTCTCTGAATAAACACGCGTATTTAAATTTCTGAGCCACAAAATAGGGGGGAGGGTAGACAAAATTGGGAAATAAAATGGGTGGGAGTGGAGATTTATAGTTGTTATATTATTACGGTTAAAAGTTGAATCTACAAGAAGCGCGTTTCACTTAATCCATGTCAAGGAATCTGAAAATTGTTTTGCTCATACAATTATTTGAAATATTGATAAAAAAATAGTATTTAATAAAGAATAATCATGCCACGCGGAAACTATGAACTTGATTTTGAAAAAAGTCAGCAGTCAAACAATTGTTTACTTTTAAAAGTTGGGAACGCTCTTCACTAGCTCAATGTCAAAGAACTCACCCAATACCAATTTAACAATACATAAAAATTTTACAAGTTGACATTATCTCACAATAAAAAGCAGAATTGGATAAGAAATTTAATTTCTTTCCAGTCTACAGTATCGCTTTACTTTATTTGAGTTCGTAAAAATTGACCTCAGAAACTTGTTTCTAGTAATCTAACCCACCCACGCAAACGAAATAGAATGGAAAGTATTTATTTTATTGAAAGAAGTAGAAATCATTTACATCCGAAGAAGATTTAAAACAATGAAAATATATTTTCCTTTTATGAATGTGCTACCGTTAGATTTTTTATATGAAGCGTGTATCAAATGAAATGAACGCCACCTGCCATTTTAAATTATTATCTCACCTGTCTTTAACATCTGAAGAGAGATTAGTGAAAAACAAGGGGCTGCAATTATTTAGAAATCCAATGCGTAGGTTTAAGCGTCCGCATTTTCTATCTGATTGCTTTCATATAGCAGTTTTTTTTTTTTTTTACCTAAAAATTATATTCTTCAAATTTATTTATTTTTTATTCATAATTTTTTTTTGCTGCTTCATATATAATTCTTTTATATTTTGACGAGCGGAAAATCAAACCTTTTAACATTGTTTATAGTACGATAGATAATGTTCCGCCAATATAAAATAGTTCGCATTAATATCGTTTTTAAATCTTGTTAAAATAGGAAGCATTAAAGAAATATCGTTTTCAAATTTTGTTAAAAGAGGAAGCAAAAAAGAAATATCGTTTTTAAATCTTGTTGAAAGAGTAAGCATTAAAGAAAGATCGTTTTTAAATCTTGTTGAAAGAGGAAGCATTAAAGAAATATCGTTTTTAAATCTTGTTGAAAGAGGAAGCATCAAGAAAGTATCCATTTTTTTAAGAAGGATGGTAGTAATAAGGAAAAACTTAAGTAAAAAAAACATGAAAATCCTTTTAGTTTACTTCATAAAAAAATACAAAATGTTTGCGAAAATAAGAATTAATATACGCTGCAGACGATAAGAGAATAATAATTTTTATTATTATTATTATTTTATGCATTGTATTGGCATGGTATTTGAGTGATTGAGTTTATACATTCTTGAATGAGATTCATTCTCACGGCTTAAATATTTATCATAAACCATTTTTGTCAATTTGAGTTTTTGTATTCAACTATACTGAGCTTAGAGCTATACTGAATCATATAGCTGTATTATTTTTTCTTTCTATCATGGTTAGTTTAGCTAAAGACAGCTGCTGCTTAAGCACTCAAGATGTTTGTAAATTTACTCCTTATCCATCTAGAAAGCCAATAAAAAGTACAAATTCAAGAAAAAATGTAAGTAGTGAATACTAGCTTAACCCCTTAATAAGAAAGAAGCATTTAACCAGGCCTTAAACGTAAATTAAGAAGTACCGAGTATTCTCATACTAAAGAGTACGTATACGTACTAGCGAGAATGCTGTATTGAGATCATGTCCGCGTGATTTTAGCCCGTTAGATTCAGAAAGGCTAATATTATATATGATGCAGTAGGCCATGAAGGAAGAATCGCGCAATCACGAATACGCGCTCACGGCCCTAAAAAGGTTAATATTTAGTAAACGTGTTAATCTAACTAAGTATATTCAACATCCATATTTTTTATGTTTAAAAAATTCGCCAGAATTAATAATAGATTTATTTGGCAAAACTATTAGAAAATACTGTAAACAGGCTGTGGTAATGCATAAAGGTTAGTTTTACCGCGAGTGCAGATGTGTGTTTGAGGTTTAACTTGAATATATTTTACAACCGCATTAGCAAATTATTTCAATCTATCAATGAATAAATAATAAAAAATGAATAATTCTAGGAAACATTATGAGAAAATTAATTGAAAAAACAAAAAAACTTTAATTCATTTGCATAGATTTATTCTTACTTCCTAAAATTACAATGAACTCATTTTCTCAAAGCGGACTTATTTAGTTTTAAAAATTATCGGCTCAAGTTCTCAAACTCGAAAAAAAAAATAATAAAAAAAGTTCACGAGTAAGAAAATAAATAAAAATACATTGAGGTTCCTTACTATGTCTACTAATTTTTATAAGAAAATAAGACAAACAATGAAGTTTCTGATGTTGAATTAAACATGCAATTTTTAGATGGTCCCTGCATTTCAAAGTAACCCATTGTTCTTCCCTAACAGCATGCGTTCCGGCACGCGTCTAAACAGGTGTTTATTATTCTTCTCAAAATCACTCCTTCCGTGTTCCATCCCTCCATCAAATAATCTAAGTTCTGCATCCTCAATGATACTTATCACCATGAAAAATCTATCAGGTGGTTCTACTTCTAATTGGAAACAATATGTTTATTTTTATCACGATTTTATCCTAAAGCATTCTCTAACAAGTTTGATTGAATAAATTATATTGACAGTAACAGTAGTCATCTCAAAAACTATTATGATATAAATCTTAATAAATTTTTTATTAAAATTTTTTTTAATTACTTACCAGAAATATTTTTTACATTTTGCTCAACGTAAAACTTAGAGCCTTTTTTTTTTCTAAACGCACAAAAAGTTTCTCTTTCTTTTCCCCTCCTAAACCAGGCACAACCATAGGACTTTAATAGTAAATAAACAAAAATAATTGCTTTTGGGATTATTTTCATTTTCCATTTTATTCGCTTAATTATTCACAATTTTTGTTTTTGCCTTCATTACAATCAAGTTAACAATATCAAATCAATCTCTTTTCTACAAATATATATATATATATATATATAAGTTCAAAAT
>NC_092215.1:57976436-57991537 GCF_043381705.1 Parasteatoda tepidariorum | reverse complement strand
AATACTGTATATATAAATGGTTCTATATCTCCCCATATGATTATTTTGCAATTTTCAAACAACGTCAAGAGTTAAATTATAGCATACCATACTAATGGAAATAAGTATAGACCTAGAATATGGGGTAGAAAGTATGCGTATATTTCTTAGTGCATAAAATAGCGTTAAAATTGAGAAATTGTTGCTTATATACTGTATATATATATATATATATATATATATATATATGGATGTGTGTGGGTTATGCTTTGAAAGCATAAACTTTGTAGATTCGTAGTGTGGCCGATGCTTCTTGGAAAAGATACAGGAAAATGCAGGAATCATATAATTCATATAATTTTATTAAAGTTAGGGCAGGAGGCCCACAAATGAGAACATTACATGTTGGTGGATAGATAGCGAAGAGCACATTTGACCTTGGAAAGAGGGATTTTATATCTTTCTGGACTATATATTTAAATATTAATAGGTCTTAGTAACACAGGACTAATCAATTTCCCAAGCTACTAAAGACACATCATCACATTTTCTGAGATAATTAGATCAATATTATTACTTTCTTTGTGGGAAAGGTTTTAAATGGTTGCGCGTTAGATAAATGCTCTATTTATGGATTATATTTAATATATAATTATTTTAACATTGCATAATATTCCCCCCCTCTGAAGAAAGGTCTAATCAATATGCTAGCCTATTGATCAGAACTTCCCCATTCACGCGATTCCAAATTAAAATTAATTACATTTGGTATATTGTCCAATATTATACATTTATGAATAAAGTATTACAACAATAACATTTATATAAAAGTAACTAAATATTTCTACGTAACTTTGAATAATAATGATTAATAACTTTATAATAATTAATAATGATTATGAACATATTTCCTTCTCCTGCTGAAAAGAATAAAAATAAAATAAAAATATAAAACCAAATATAAAAAATCTAAAATTAAAAAATTATCAAGCAAAAATATCACAATTTATTAAAAGTTCTTTTCTTGAAATAAACTGGATCCATTGTTCAGGCCTGTAGTTTTCTAAACTTATTATATTATTCGTCCATGGAAGAAGAAGAATGTTTGTGTTCTTTATCATCATTGTTTCATTCTTGAAATAATTATTATTTATAAAGTCATTTAAATTCACTTATCATTTAAATGGTTTTTAATTATTATTCCAGTAATAATTATGTATTTTCACGAATATTGTGTTGAATTATTCAGAACATATGAAATACACTTAAAAAAAGCAATACAAAAAAAATAATACAAGCAATACAAATAATACAAATAATCTAATTTAACGTGCTTACTTTTCCAAATAATATTTAAAATATTTCAATAGCATAAAAATTTACATACAAAGTACATAATAAATTTTTGTCAAAAATGATATGCTTTATTCCAAATTAATAAAAATATATGTGTTATCCATTGATAACGATTGATAGTCTAAGTTGGGTTAAATATTCCCAACTAGACCAAAAAAATAGGGTTTTAAGTCTGTTTACTCATGCTTGATCCTTAATATTGAGGAGAAAACATGAGTAAAGAAACATTCTATGTGAGGAGTACCACGGTTCAAAAAACCATTAATATACATCATTAGCAAAAATAAAATTTAGGAAATTGACCTAAATTTTCCGAAGTAACTCTCAAATCAAATAATAATAAAAAAATAAAAAACTCATACTTTGATTCATTAAAAAAAAACAGAAAAAAAAACGGGACTCCAAAAATAGGGGCAGAAAATAAAAATGAAAATACCAGCGCTGAAAAGCTATTGCGAATTTTTTACATACAATTGAAACTGTTGACTTGGATAAAATTTTCTTAATTTGTTTATATGTACTATTTCTGAGTCTTTCTTAGTGAGAAATTTTGTATGGACCAGAATATGGTGAACTTAATTTCCTTGTATCTTCGTAAATTACTAAATCATTAACTTTAAAATTAGGTTCCAATAGAATTTTGGTTTTCTTAAAAAACTCTTGGGTATTTTAAACAGCTCTTTTTCTAGCTTCATCAACTGGAGGATAAATATTTTGATTTACAAGAGAATCACAAGGTAATTTTCCATACATTAAATAAGCAGGAGGAAATTGTGTTACAGAATGAGGGGTGTAATTATATTCATGTGTTACTTCTTCTAATAATTTTGTTCACGGAATTTTTTTAGAGTTTTCATTGCTTTTACATCTTAACCTAGAGATTATTGTTGCATTAGATTTTTCAACTTTTCCATTTGTTTGCGGATTATGAGCTGAAGTCAATAATTGTTTAACATTATAGTTTCTAAGAAATCCTCTAAATCTAGATGCTGTTAATGCGGCATTACGTTCACTTAAAATTTTATCTGGAACTTGAATTTGAAAAATTTGTTTTAAACAATTTGTATATGTTTCAGTTGTTACACCTGTTGAAGGAAAAGTACAAAGATATCGAGTAGCATGATCAATAACTAACAATATCAATTGTATCAATTGATAAAATTTCAAATGGTTGCTCTGTAGGGGGCATACTTTGTAACATCCCAAATCTTTTTTGGTAAGATTTTTTGCCAATTTGGCAAGTTTCGCAACATTTAACATAGTTAGAGATATCAATTATTTTATTAGGCCAATAGTAGATGGGTGAGATTAAAGCAATAATTTTTTTTAATACCAACATGACCAAATTGAATATGAGTATTTTCTAATATTTTCGTTCTTAACGAAAATGGTATTACTATTTTATGCAAACCTTTTTTCTTAATGGTTAACAAATCATTAATTGTTATAAATTTAGGATTACTTAAATTTTCGTTTAATTGTGCTTTTTAATTTCCTCATGAGTCACTACTGAATTATTATCAAATAAACTAAAAAATACAGAATATCTAGAAAGCATATCAGCTTCATGATTATTTTGACCCTTAATATATTTTACTTCACAATCATACATAGATAGTTTAAAAGACCATCTAAAAAGTCCACCAGTAGGATTTTTTATTTTCTTTAACCAAATCAACGCAGAATGATCACTATAAATGACAAATTTTTTTCCATGCAAGTAACAATGATTTTTATCTAAAGCATTCAATTCAGTTATAGAATAATTTCTTTCATGTTGAGATAAACATCTAGAGTGAAAAACTATTGGATGCATTGAGCCATCAATTTTTTTTTTTTTTTTTTGTTTTTAAACAGCAGCAATTGCATCTTTTGAGGCATCAACATACAAATGATATGGGTAATTAGCATTATACAAAGTTAAAACAGGTTTAGAAATTAAAGATGATTTTAATTGATTAAATGAGGTTTTGCATTCTACTATCCAATTCCATTTAACATTTTTCTTAAGAAGATTATTAAGTGGCAATCTAAATTTTGCATAATTCTTAATGAATTTATAACATACATTAACACTATCAAGAAATCGTTGTAACTCTTTAACATTTTTTGGAGGTTTTAACTGTCTAATAGTTTCAATATTAGCAATTGCAGGTGAATATTGACCTTGTTCTATTACATACCCTATAAATTTAAAAAATTTTCCCTAAATGATCTAAATGCTCTAAATAGTTATCAGAATAAATGATAATATCATCAAAATAGTTTAAAGCAAAATCAATTTTATGTTTTCGTAAAATTTGACGAATAGCTCTTTGAAAAATAGCGGGTGAATTTTTCCAACCAAACGGTAAACGTAAAACTTCATAAAGGCCAAAATTTGTTGTAAATGCTAATTTTTCAGTATCCTTTGGATCCATTGTTAAATTCCAATAAACACGTTTTAAATCAATAGTCGAAAAATATTTAGCATTAGACAATTTATCAATTAAAACATCAATTCTAGGTACAGGTTCAGAGTCAGTTTTGGTTATCTGATTAAGCTTTCTAAAATCTACACACAATCTGGTTTTATGACATTAATCTTTTTTTGTAAACAAGAGTAAGTGGGGAGGAGTATGGACTATAGGAGGGTTTAATTAAGTTAGCTTTTAATAAATTATCAATTTGATTTTTAATTTCAGCATTATCCTTAACATATTCATAAGTTAACGTTACTTTAACATGTTGAAGTTTTAACTTACCAATATCAAAATTATTTTTGGAAAATACATGATCATAACTAGAGAAAAGATAATTTAACTTTACCCTATCCTCTTCAGAAGTTTCAAGTACTCAATCCTGAAATTCTGAGGGTGGGTTGAGCCTATGCTCATGAATATTTAAACTATTGAAACTATTAGTTTTATATACCTATTATTAAAACAATGATTTACATTACAATTCACATTTTTAAGATCATTTTTATTCTTATTGCTGTAAAATACATTTGTATGGTATTTATTGATAGCAGAATAACAATTATTAGGCTGAGAAAAGTTATCATAATATGTAACATCTTTACATTTTTAAAAAACTCCAAAATTTTTAAAATCAATATGTAACTTAAGTAATGATATTTCATTAAGACAAGTATAGCAAAATTAAGAGGGGTGTCTATAAATGCGTATGTAATTATTTTTGTAATGTTTCCTATTTTAACACTTACCTTTTGGAGGTTTCCCTTGATATTTCCTTGAAATTGAGAAATTAAAATCCTAGTAGAGTTCAAGTGTTATTTTGTTTGTTCTATAAAATATTTCGGAATTATAGTGATGTTGGATCTTGTGTCCAATATAGTTAGTAAATTCTTATTGTTCACTCACGATGTCACACATAAATAGTCATTTGATGGTCAGCTGTTGTTATTGCTGGGCTGCGGAGGCTGGGAATCATGCAGAGGTACTCCATAGCGATTTAGAGAATTCACTAGCCTTGGCTGCTCCATTCTGTACCGATTTTGGGGAATCCATTGTCTTAACTGCTCATAGTATCTTGGATTATCATTCCAGTTTTGCCGTTGGAGAGTAGGTCAATTGAAAGCACTCTTTTCATTTTTTTCTAATTTTGAGCACAACTTAATAAGTTCTTCAACAGTAGATGGAGATGCTGCACTCAAAAAATTACGAAATTTCTCTGGCACGTCAGCTTTGATGGATTCTAGCAACAACTCCTCATCTATGTTTAGATCTTTCGACGCTTTCCACTTCTCGGTAGTATATTCTGAAAATGTCTTTTTTGAAGATGGCTTCATAGATAGGAAAAGTTCATACTTATTTTCTCTAGAGAGAGAAAAATTTTCCTGTAGTTTTACCTCGAGTTCGGTTCATTCCTCAATTTCTATGCATGCATTTATGTAGAAGGTAAATAAGTCATTTTTCAGGTGTTCAGATATGTTATTTATTTTCCAGTTTTCTTCCAAATGTAGGATTTCACATTTTTTATTGAAGTACTTGATCCAGGAGGGGAAATTCTTTTTATCCTTACACAGAGAAATACTAACGCGTGCTGGAGCATCCACCTGTTTTTCTTCAGAATCCGACATAATTCGTTTAATTTTGCTGTTTCTTAATTTCAAAGTCATAAAAATAAAGTTCTAATCAGCGATCAAAAGCGAGAAGAAAAAGTAAGATAAAGTGAGAAATTACTTTCCTTGCTCCTCTTCAACACGTATTCGAATTTCTAATCAGAGGTTATGAATCATTTTAGAAGCGAAAGTCGATCATCAAAAAATGTATTCCATTGTTAAATTAAATATCATTTTCAATAATAATTTTTCGCAACAGGAAACTATCACTGCCGACTTATTTGTTACGCTTTGAAAGCATAAACATTGTAGATTCGTAGTGTGGCCGGTGCTTCTTGAAAAAGATACAGGAAAATGCAGGAATCATATAATTTTATTAAAGTTAGGGTAGGATGCCCACAAATGAGAACATAACCTGTTGGTGGATAGATAGAGAAGAGCACATTTGACCTTGGAAAGAGGGTTTTAATATCTTTCTGGACAATATATTTAAATATTAATAGGTCTTAGTAACACGGGACTGATCAATTTCCCAAGCTACTAAAGACACATCATCACATTTTCTGAGATAATTGGATCAATATTATTACTTTCTTTGTGGGAAAGGTTTTAAACGGTTGCGCGTTAGATAAATGCTCCATTTATGGATTATATTTAATATATAATTATTTTAACATTACATAATATCCCCCCCCTCTGAAGAAAGGTCTGATCAATATGCTAGCCTATTGATATATAAATATATATATATATATATATATGAATTATTCATATCTTGTTTTAATAAAAATCATTTTAACTAAAAACAAAATTCGCATACACAACAGCGCAGCACTAAGATACGAAAAACTAGGAAATATATCTCACAAAAACCATTTTGAAAATAATTTTTAGCGAAGTCTATAAATATAGAAATAAAAAAAATAGTCTTTGTTTTGATGATAGAATTTATGAGGAAAGTTGATGAAAGGTGTGATAAGTGTCTTGTTCTCACCTATTGTTTTTGACCCTACTCTTATCAGTCACCCATAGATAAAACTCCATAATACTGTATATTTCTCTATACTATTTGAATGTGTGAAAAAAAGGAATGGAAAGAATTACATTTATTGCTAATAATTTAAACAAAAGGCATAACTGTGATTTTAAATGAGTAGACGTTATTGACCTTGTCTAATAGTGAAGGTCATTCAATAGGGTTCATCACCAGAATAGAAGAAAATAAGTTTTATCCAAGAGGCAATGGTCCAAAGTCATATATCGTCAATGAGCTTTTTATTTCAGGCACGGCTTAAAATGCGTGTGTAAAAAATGAACACAGCTCAAAATGCTTGTTTAAGAAAATGGGAGCAGCTCACAATATGACTTCAAGAAAATGGACATAGTTATTTTTGAAAACGGACATAATATTTGGTTCCGTTTTTCAAACTTCTCGTATGGATATTATTTTCTTTTTAAACAAATAAACTAGTAGATCTGAATGAATTCATAAAGTGATGTTCAATTGCCTAAATCTCTTAGAATTTTTATTTTAAATTAGTATTTTTTTTATCAATTTTTTTGAAAAATATTCAAAAGACACACCAGTTTTCTTTTATACAAGGTTGCCACGGATGCTATAAATTTATAATAGTGGTACTAAATTTACACTGTAAAAAAAAAGAAGCGGGGACCTGTTTTTTAAGCAGATAAGTACAGTTATTATATGAAACAAACTTCGTTACTTATGAAACAAACTCTGTTACTTTTTTATAAAAAAGAATAACAAATGTGGTCGGAGCAGATTTCGTACAGACAGTCAACGTTAGGATTCGATCTTGGGTCAGCTCTTTAAAAAGCAGATGCTCTGTCTCTTGAGCTACCTAAGCTCTACTTTCCACTTTGAAAAAATAAATAAATAAAATTTAAAAAAAACTTAAGCTGTATTTAGCTTAAAAATGTTATTCAAACCATATTTAAGTAAAAAAAAACGTTTAAAACTATAGCAACCCACACTTATAAAATTGCCTGGTAACATAACTTGGCAAAAAATTATGTCTATAGAAACATAATAATCCGGCGGAGGGTTCTGTTCGTCAAGTCAACGACGGTCTCCATCTATAATTGATTCTTTGAGAATTCTCCAATGTACCGTCAACGGATTAACCACTTATGCCACGCGAGTGAAGCTCGATCAATTGCTGGCTTTGGCTGACACCTTTAAAGTTCAGATAATTGCACTGCAAGAAACAAAACTTAGTGAGAAAACCAACCTTAAAGTTAAGGGTTTTCACATTTTGAGAGCCGAAAGACATTCTGGATGGGGAGGAGGTTTGGCACTACTTATTAGAGACATTAATTATAACAGCATTGTTTTTCCATCTACTCCCGATTCTGATTTGAAAGTCCAGGGTATTTCCCTTCCCTGGAGAGGCAGCCTTGTTAAACTGTTCAATGCCTACAATCCTCCTAACTCTAAAACTTTACCTGAGACCTTTCTCGACCATTATAATGAAAGTACTATATTTCTCGGTGATCTCAATGCCAAACATACCTCCTGGGGTTGTTAGGGAAGCAATCGTCGAGGAATGGATCTTCTGGATTTAACGGATTCTAAGTCCTTTCTGTTTCTTAACGATGGGACGGCAACTCACTCCTCCTTTAGCTACAGTTCCACTGAGGAACTGGATGTGACTTTTGCCAGCTCTGATATCTTTCCTTCTTGTAGCTGGAAAGTACTTGATAGTGTGGGCAGCGACCATTTACCTATCCTAGTTGAAATTAACATAAACAAGATAGGACCAAATTCATCAAATTATCATTGGAACTTTGGAAAGGCTAATTGGCAATCCTTTGAAAAGCTGACTGATCAGGCATTTATCAACCCTGGCCACTTTGGTGGTATCGAAACTTGCTGGTTCAATTTTAAGCAAGTTATTATTCATGCTGCCAAGCAATCCATTCTTAGGGGAAGAATAAAAAAATACACACCATATTTTACTCATTGTTCCGAGTCACTTAAACCCCTTATTGAAGAAAGAAATAGGTTGCACAGTATCCTAATGAACAGTAATACTGATTCTCATATTCAAATCTCAAGGCCTTGAATGCTAAAATCAAGCGCATTTATAGTGGTCTAAAGAAAAGCCAGTGGAGGAATTTCTGCAAAAAATTGGATTTCAGAACATGTGAAACCAGGTTATGGAAACTTACCAAGTGCCTTGGAAAACATCAACCGCAAAGAGAGAACTCAAACACCATTCTGGAACATCAGGGTGACATTCCTCGGAACGAAAGGGCCACTGCGGATTTATTTGGGTGACCATTACAGCAAAACAAGCCTTTTATCCTTTAGTCGAAATGACAAAATTACTGAGAGTAAAGCCAGAAGACTAGTTCATGGATGCCGCAACTCTACTGGTGGTAACCATATATGGCAGTACTTTTACTTTCGTTACTTATACCACCGGTACAAGTAAAAAGTACGTACTTTTACTTGTACTTCGTTACTTTTTAAATTTAGTACTTTTACTTGTACTTTCGTTACTTTTTTAGGGAAAAGTACAAGTATTTGTAACGGAAATGTAGAATGAAATCGTTACTTTTTTTCTAAAACACGGCAAGCTTTCTACAAAAAAAAAAAAAAAAAAAAAAAAAAAAAAAAAAAAAAAAAAAAAAAAAAAAAAAAANAAGCATTAAAAAAAAGTTTGCTGCTGGTCTGGTACCTTGCATCAAATTTAATTGTTGGAAGAAAAAGCTAGGGAGGAGGCTACAAAAAAATTGGAAAAAATTGTACAAGCTGAACACCCTGCTATAACTAATAACGTAACAGAAAAAAAACCCAACGATTTTAAATTTTCTAAAGCTGAAAACATCATACCAATCACCAGCGACAGAAGAATTTATGAGCTCAAATGTCGAAACGGTAAGCATATCAATTTTGAATCGATATCCAATCGTAAAAAAAATTATATGAGAAATATAATACTGCAGTACCTTCTAGTGCTCCCGTGGAGCGCTTATTCAGCGTGGGTAAGCACGTTCAGAGAAATTCTCGCAGCAGACTCAGTGACACCATTTTCGAAATGCAATTATTTTGCAAAATGAATAAAAATATTAATTAGCAAGTTATTTTCATTCATTTTCGAGTTTTATGCATTTATTTAATACATTTTAAATAAAAAATGTTGGATTTTGTTATTACGTTTTTCAATTTTCCTTTTGAACTCACTAATAATACATTTCTGTCTTAATACATTTTTTACTAAATACATTTTTACCTAGTACATTTTTTACTAAAATTATGTTTATGCCCGACCTTGTCAAACAACGCCCAGTCAAATCTCTAAGAACTTCAGAACTATTTGTGCTATTGAAAACTATTATAATTACTATTTTAACTCTTGAAAACTCGAAGGTATTAATTTAGCCGCTGATACTAAAATTCGTTTACAAATTTTAATTATTCCGTTAGGCAGAAATGTTCGGAAAATGATTTTCTCGCATGACTTCAGCATTAGCCATTGTTACAAATAAAACTGTAGACTGTTCTGTTTCAACTTATACTGCACATTCAATTATTTTTTACTAGCTCAAAGATCACAAAGCTATCTGAAACCCCGTGTTTGCTTTGTTTATGTTTGTGCTTTTAAAACGCGTTTCTATAGAGTAAAACAATTTTAAATCAATGGTAATTTAAATAAATAAAAATAATAAACTAAAAATTAAAATCAATAGATAAAATTTCTTTTTCGTGCAAATCCATAAAAAGTTTGATATTAAAATTATATTTGATTTTAAAATTATATTATACGATTATATTATAAAATTATATTATAATATTCTTCCGAATTTAAAAATAAATTAATGTCCATAACTTTCAAAATTAAAAATAATTAAATAAATAACAACAATTTTGCAAAAACATTAAAGAACATAAGAATATTATTCAATAAAATTTTAGGTTACTTTGAGTTTTCGATTTCCTAGAAATGTACATTTAAATCGTTACTTTTTTTGTTTAGTACTTGTACTTTTACTTGTACTTTTTACTCGTTACTTTTTTTTAAAATACTTGAACTTTTACTCGTTACTTTTTAAAAGTAACGTTGCCATATATGGTGGTAACCCTATTTTCAGGGACTGCTTTTCCTTCCACGATTTAGATCTTGCCCTCAAACATATTGATCCTTCGAAGTTACCCAGACCAGATGATATTTTTGGCCACATGTTAACGCACCTGGGCCCAAAGGGAAGGCAGCAGCTGTTGACTGTCTTTAATTTATCTTGGAAGAATGGTAGACTTCCCCGTGATTGGAGGAGAGCCCTCGTTATACCTATCAGAAAGCCTGGCAGACCTGCCGATTCTTCCGAGAGCTGTAGACCTAAAGCTCTGACAAGTATCCCCTGTAAGATTGTAGGAAAGATGATACTCTCCAGGCTAACTTATCACCTTCAGGAAAAATAGTCTGATTCCCCAAGAGCAATACGGCTTTAGGCAAGGCCATAACACTATGAACCAGGTTCTCTTCCTCAGCCAGAGCACAAGGGATGCACAGAACAGGAATCCCACACATCATTCTATTGCAGCCTTTCTGGATCTAACTAAGGCCTTCGAAAGGGTCTGGATTAATAAACTGCTTATCAAACTATACGGCTCTTTTGGAATCCGGGGAAATGCACTATCTTGGATAGCTGACTTTTTACGAAATAGACTTATTAGAGTTAAAGTTGGCAACTCTATTTCTCGTTATTTTAAACTTTCCCAGGGGGTCCCTCAGGGATCTGTTTTAAGTCCTACTCTCTTTAACATATTTTTAGTTGGAGTTCAGAATAAGATCTCTGATACCTGCAATATTGCCATCTTTGCCGATGACATTGCGCTGTGGTCTTCTGGCCGGGATATTGATTCCTTGGAACTGCATTTAAATCAGTCATTGCAATCCATAAGTGATTTTGCGGCCAACAACAAACTTGTTTTCAATGCCTTAAAATCGGTGACTTCATTTTTTACCACAAATAGACGTTTATACAACTACCAACCTCAGATTTCCATTGTCGGAGCTCGGATGCCTCATGACAAAACCCCCAAAGACTTGGGTTTCATTGTAGACCCAGAGTTTCATTGTAATAGGCACGTTGACTCCCTGGTTAACAGGAGTAGAAGTCGTCTCAATATTCTAAAGTATATCACAGGCAGAGACTGGGGAGCCGACTCAGCCACCCTTAGATCAACCTATACTGCCCTCGTGAGACCCATATTGGAATATGGTTTCCTGGTCTACTCCTGTGCTTCGGCCAGTAATTTCCAGAAGCTTGAAAAAGTTCATCTTAGTGCAGCCAGAATTATTTCTGGATTGCGTAACAGTTGCCCGAGTCATATTCTACTATAAGAAACAAATATACAGCCTTTGGAAATGAGAAGGGAATCTAACCTTGTAAAATACTATGCCAAATTGGCTAGCTTGGGCGCTCAGAATCGGACAGCTGAATTTTTGCTTGATTGGCAAAACTATCAAAGATTAAAAAAGAACAGCCCTCTTTCTCGGGCCCTTTCGCTTGATGCAGTAAAGTTCAATGTTGATCTGCAATTCATTTACAGTCCTGTTTGTCCCATTGCGGGTTTGTCCAGAGTGTTCTTCCATACTACACTGCTCTCTGAGGTTACTAAGGGCAACCACCCTCCAGAATACTTGAAGCAATTGGCTTTGGAGATAATAACCTTGCTCCTGTTGACGATCTTAAAATCTATACGGATGGTAGCAGTGACGCTCATCACCACGCTGACAGTGGAATTTACACTATATATCCTGCTGAAGTTCATGAATCAAGATCACTAAGAAATCTAGATTTCTGTTCAGTGTTTCGCAGTGAACTTATTGCTATTCAAACAGGTCTGGAAAATATCAGGACTAGAGCCACTTTTGGGAATGTCTGGATCTTCAAGGACATTCGTAGCTGTATTCAGCACCTGAGCAATTGGGAGAGAGTAACGGACCGGGCTGGTGCTTCTATACATCTTTTATTAAATGCCCTCTCAGCCTCCCATGACATCCATATTCAGTGGATACCCTCACACGTGGGTCTTTTTGGCAACGAACGTGCTGATCAGTTGGCAAAAGAAGGTACTTCCCTCTCAGCCTCTCCAAACACGGCCCTCACTTACTCTGAATTATTTTCTATCCGCATATCTAAAATTAATATAGCTTGGCTTGTTCCAACAACATAATAATCCGGTAAAGAATCATTTTGACAATAAAGTCGATTCTCAATTTTATTTATACGATGTTCATAACGATAAAATAACTTCTGAAAAGTAATAGCAAGTATGGATGAAATGATTTAAAGTAGTTTGAAATGATTTGAAATAACTTCAATCAATCGTGAAATGATTTGAAAAAAGTAAAAAGTTATCATACGGTTAGCAAAACTGATTGGCAAAAATTCGAATTTGAATTGACGGTCTCAATCCGTTTATTAATGCGAAAAACAGAGAAAAACCGTTTTGTCAACAAAACAGCTTTAAACCGTCATTCTCGTCTCGAAATTCTACGTTTAGTTGCTTAAATTAGTTTAAAAATTGAAAAGGCGCGTTTTCGCTGTGTCCATTTACTTAAACACATATTTCTATCTGTGTCTATTTTCCTAAACATGTATTTCGATCAGGATCCATTTTTAAGCACGCATTTCGATCTGTGTTCATTTCCTAAACACTCATTTTAAACTGTGTCCGGAATAAAAGCTTATCGACGATATGATTGTTCCATGTAAAACACCATATTATATGCTGGGCTAGTTTTCTTTCCTTTTTCAAATAAAATATTTTGATAAATGAACACACACACACACACACACATATATACGTATGTATATATATATATTTGTTCTTTTTCAGTATTCCAAAGATTAATTTACTATTGGTGGATACTAAAGTGATGGCTGTTAATATAAAAGAAACGCTAGATACAGTATGCATTTTTTTAAATTCATTTAAGTAAGTAAGTTAAATTTAATGATTATTATAGATAAATGTAATAATTGATGTTCCTACATAATATAAAAATGTCAGTACTTCATGAGCTACAAATTTTTTTTCTTCATTTATTTTTATTTTATTGCTGGCAATATTTTAAATTCTGTTTTTAATATTTTGTATAAGTGCTTAATTTGATAAGAAAAGTACATGTTTTCCTTCATCTCGTATTCCTCACACACCCCTTTCTACTAATATTATTTTAGAAGCTGATAATTAATACCACAAATATATATGAGTTCATAAAGTCTGTAGCGTTGGGTTTGAAGTGTAGAGTGAAAGAATTTTAAAGGAAGAATTCATATAAAAAAATCCACCCTGTGTTGCAAGTCATATCTGCTCACTTTTGCATTATAGCTTTTATATTTGAATTTTACCCTCACAAAAAAGGCTTTTGAAAATTTGGCATCCTGTTTTACTTACTTTTTTAAGCAAACAATGCAAATAGTACTTAATATGTAGAATATATAGAAAATTAAAATGAAAAAAATATTCAAACATTTTCAAAATTTTTTTAAGACTAAAATTGATAAATGATACATATTCCTAATATATAAATGTAAAAAATGATTAAGTTTTTACTTTTTTCCCTATGATAAACAGATTTAGTTTTTTTTTAACTAAGTTGGTCAATAGGTAGAATATGTTAGAGATCCTTGTATTCATAATTAATGTAAATTCTCAATAGTGATAAAATTTGTTATAGATTGAAAGTGCAGTTAAAAAAATAGCTAATAACAATTGCTAATGATAAAAGCTCAGAAACATTTACTATGAAATAGAAAAATTTCTTATTCACATGATTTGGTAATGTAGATTTTCTCTTAAAATAATTAAAAAAAATTTTTTTTCTTACGTGATCAGCTAAGAGCTTAATCAGATTTTTCCCCTTAAAAGTATTGACCCAAGTATTTTTATGAATCTCTTCATATTTTTGATAACAAAAGATAGATTTAAAAAACCATTTGCAAATGAATCATGTTGTTGTAGACTAAGAACAATATTTTTATTAAACACATTTTTTTCTTCCCTAAAACAACTTAGGCCATCAGAAAATAAAATTAATTAAAAAATTTTTTTTTTAAGATGTAATTTTTTTTTTGGTCTGAAATTATATTTTGTTGAGTACTTCTGGTATGATATTTGTTTATTCTATTTACAAAAAATGCATTTCATAAAAAAAAAATCTCCTAGTAAATGTATTAATTTTCTTTTGAATCACAATTAGGACTGGGCTATAAATCGATGTATCGAGACATATCGATTTAACGCATATATCGGCAAGATGATACAGCGACTTTCATTCAAGGCGATGCATCAGGAATCTGTTTTAAGCCGCCGAGTAAAGACGACGAGCGCAAAACGATATAGCGATATAAGACACGCAAGGATATAAGATAACGATATAGCGATATAAGACTCTTCTCTTACGTTCCGCTGTCGACTCGCGCTGTGGAAGACGATGTTCGTTTCGTTATGTTGAAATGGCCTTGATTGGTGAGCTGTAGAATCAGAATCAGAGTTTTGAGAACACATATCGTTATATCGCATGTTCCTTTTCGTACCTCTTAGCTTTTTTTTTCTTTGTCGCGACTTTTCTTGTAGATTATTTTCAGTGGGACTAACTTCGTGATCGCCGATGTTACCTTGTTCTGAAGGCAATCTATTATTGAAAAGAATATATAAAGA
>NC_092215.1:57964406-57972979 GCF_043381705.1 Parasteatoda tepidariorum | reverse complement strand
TTTTTTTTTTTTTTTTTTTTTTTTTTTTTTTTTTTTTTTTTTTTTTTTTTTTTTTTTTTTTTTTTTTTTTTTTTTTTTTTTTTTTTTTTGCGGACTGTACCTACGGTCTTACTCCAATCTGAAACTGAACAAAAATTACCTTAGTCTAAATTTAATAGGTATAGACCACAATATCAAGGCTGGGCACCATGGCAGGCATTCATTAATAACTCAGGTAATCGAAATTATAATCCTCGACAAAATCAAAATTTTTCCCAGCCAAGTTATAACCAATAATCCAAATTCAGACCTAGAATTCAAAATGAAAAGTTTCATAAAAATGAACAACAATTAAGTCATTTCGCCCAGGCTTCCCAGGAGTTGCCTCCTAAGCCATGTAAATACTGTGATAAGCTGGGTATAACCAATGCTTATCATTGGGGCAAAAATTGTATAAACAAACCTAATTCTTTGATGGCTGAGAATCAAACCAATCCTAAACAAGAAAGTGAACAACCTCAAAATTGTCAATTAATAGTAACTGGATATGTACAAAATAAAAGTGAAACACAATAAAAGTGACAAAAACCCAATTTTGACAAATAAAACTATCCTGTTAAACATTGATACAGGTAGTACTTTAAATATCATCCCGGGTAAGCTTTTTGAAAAACTTAATGTCCAAAAAGGAAGAAAAAACTTTGTTAATGTAAAACAAACGAAAGGTATTTTGCAACTTAACCACACTTGTACTTTAAATTTAAAAATTGGAGATATAGCTAGGTCAGTGGAATTTTATATTTTAAATACTGATCTACCTTTTGCCATATTGAGTTTAAGGGAATGTAATTGGTTTAATTTTGTGATAGATTGTGTTGAACGAGTTGTAATGCAAAATCGGAAAAAACTTATCACTTTTTCGGCAGCTTTTTTTTTAAGGGGTCACAGTACCTTTGCAACAATTTTTTAAAATAAAGGTATAATCATTCATTTTGAGGATGCGTTACATGCTCATTTAAGTTATAATCAATAATTTATCTTCAAAAAGCAATTAAACTGTTTAATTTTTTTTAAATTTTAAAAAAAGTTGAAAAAATTCTAAATTTTTAAATCCCTAAAGCTTTTTTATTTTAACATATTTTCAAAAAAAGTTTTTTTCATAGTGCTTGAAATATTTATCTTAATAATTTTGTGCATTCATTTGTTGATATATCAATTAGAATATTTTTTATAGATTATTTTGTAAAAAAGTAGAAAAAAAAGGGTAAAAATTCCTGTTAGGTATATATAACATGCCGTAAAAATTGTAATACCTCATAAAATGCTTATTCCATGCACAGTTTAAATAAGTGTATTATACTCAAGATAAAAAAGTTTACTTCAAAGCTTTATCTTAAATAGAAAAAATTCCTTAGGGATTTAATTAAGATTAAGACACAAAATTATCATCTATGCGAAAAAGCACTTTAAAGTCAGACTGCTGAGCAAGTTTCTGTATTAGAACAATTTAAAATCATTCATAACTTTTTTAAAAATGTAGATAGAGAGATGAATTTTTTTCTGTACATTTGAAATACTTTGAAGTTTTATTATAAGCAATAAAAAAAAATTTGGTATTTTTGTCATTTTTTGGGTACTGTGACCCCTAAATAGCAAAACTGAAAATAATCTTGAGTTTTCAAATGTTCTAGAGACTAAATGTTATAATGGTGCGCAACATTGTCAAAATCATGTTGATGAAATTAAGCAAATTCAAGATAATGAAAAAAAAAATTCCCAACTTCAGGAAATTTTAGAAGATTTTTCAGATATTTTTGCTAAAGATAAATATGATGAAGGGACAATAAGAATTAAACCTCAAAGGGTAAGATTAACATCAGACTTACCAGTATCCTTACGAGCATACAAAACTTCCCCAATACAACAAGAGGAAATTAATAAACAAATTGAAGAATTGTTAAAGCATAATATAATTAAAGGAATCTCTTCTCCCTATTATGCTCCAGTAACTTCAGCTTATAAAAAAAGATGAAAATAAAATCAAAAATAACAAATATGACATTAATACACATGGTTCAATGGAACATGTGGTCCCCTTTTTTTTATGGAAGATCCGACCTTTCAAATTTTCTTCTTCAAGTTCAACATTTACCCAATCAAGAAGGATATGGGGCAATGGTAGTTTTTCTCCGTGGTGAAAAAAAAAGAAGGAAAAAAAATTTAATACTTAAGCATTTGTTGTAACTAGGATCTTCCAGCACATCATTATTGAGACTAGGGACTGTTTTCCTCCTTTTGGGGAATACAGCCCCTAATCCAGCAAAAAATTTCCCCTAATAACACTGAAGTCTTAAACTTCAGATTAAAGTCCAAGTGTCAAATTTTTTATTCTCTCATTGAAATAAAAATACTGATGTCTTAAGCTTCAGATTAAAGACCATTGTGTCAATTTCTTTTACATTTTATTTTCAGAGTATACAATACTGAGTACAAGTTTCAGATTGAAATTTTTTTTTTGATAAAAAGTGTCAATTTTTATATCTCATATCACTTGTATTTTCAAATTTTTTATCTTTCATGTTTTTGAATATTTACATTTTTGAGAAATTTTTACAAACTTTCGTATCTTATGTGAAAAGTTTACTTTAATTGTGTTAGTATGAGGAATAACTTTATTTATTGTGATTATCAAGAAGGACTGCAAAAACTATTGAAAATGAAGATCTAACACTTCAATTTGATGGTAGCGATACTTCAAAAAAATTTTTCTTCCGAGAATACTTTATGAAAACATTTTTTACATTGTGTACAAATGTGTACGCTTTATAATTCACGTTACTTTATATCTTGTTGATATCATAAATATTATTATTATTATTACTCATTTTAATTGTGTCATCATAGGGAAAGTTTTGCAAAGAGATAATTTTTAAAATTTTTTGATATTAGGAAAAATTTTCCGCGAGGGGGGATGTAACATACAAAGCGTCTATTAATCTTTTTATGTTAGTTTCTTCGCTATAAAACAACTCCTATTTTATTACTAATTAATTATTCAAATCGAAATGCTTTCTCACACTTTTAAAAGCCACATCCTGTTCTTAAATCTATTTTGCTCAAGTATGCATAAATTTAAATAAAGACATTTTTCCTTTTAAACTTCGTGAGAATCACTCGAACTATTTCTTAAACCAATAGTAATATCTAAGATTTCCCTCTTTACTCTAAATACAGACATTTTCGGATTTTTTGCAAGATTTTCCCTACCAGAAAGACTGATCGCTCATGGAGTAAACTACATTTTTCGTTCTCCACTCAACAAAGAATGACATAATAAAATTTACTGTGTTATTTTATTATGTCATTCTTTGTTGAGTGGAGAGCGAGAAGTGTAGTTTACTTCATCGACGATCAGTCTTTCTGGCAGGGAAAATCTTGCAAAAACTCCGAAAATGTCTCCATTTAGGGAAAAGAGGGAAAACTTAGAAATTACTATTGGTTTATGAACTAGGTCGAGTGATTCTCACGAAGATTAAAGGGAAAAATGTCTTTATTTAAATTTACGCATACTTGGGCCAAAAATAGATTTAAGAACAGGGTGTGGCTTTTAAAAGTGTGAGAAAGCATTTCAATTTGAATACATAATTAGTAATAAATTAGGAGTTGTTTTACAACAATGAAACTAAAGTAAAAAGATTAATAGAATTTTTTTATGTTACATANCGGCTCATTCTTCGAATAATAGTAGAATTTACGAATCCAGTTTAGGCCAGATCAGCTCGATTATTTAAATAAAAATATGGATTAAACAATTATATATATTTTCTTCATATCTAATATTTAGAATAATGACAAATATTTTGATTAAACGTTAACGAATGATTTTAATTTACGATACATTTTGATTGAATAATTTGGTGATTCAAAAATTAAATGCATTTTGAACAATGACAAAATTTACGAATCCTGTTTATATAAATGAAGAGGATTTCCTTCAATGTGATTTATTGACAACATTGTCGTTGTTTTAGAAATTTATCTAATTTAATCATGCGGGGGTGAAACAGTCCAACACGTAATCGGTTCAAGTTCCTGCTAAGTAATCGGATCTATAAAGGTCAAATATATACTTGAAATAAAACAAATGTTTATTAGGGCGGGCAAAGAGTTTTTCTTTTAGCGGAAAATTTTTACCATTTCTTAGCAATCTGTTTTAAAATCATAACTTGGATTGTTTCATTTTATATAAGAACAGCCATCCCAATTCAATGTTCAACTCCTTAACCATTTATAACCGTCGTTGAACAGCCGATCCAGGTTTTCGGATTTACGACTACTCATGTCCGTAACCTTATAATTTTGAACCCAATTCAGAAGACAAGGGAACTCCTGGATCAAGTATTGGGATCCTTCGTGGCGGTCTTTTTGATGGAACTAAGCCGTATTTGCGTTACAAGGAGAAAAAAACCACGGAAACTTCCCACGGTTAGCCCGAAGGCAAAGGGGCTCTAACTCATGATCCGTCTTCCACTGAGGATATTTTACGGCAGCACTGTGGTCAACGGCCAGCCGGGTGCGGAATTTCAATCGACCCATCGTCGCTGGGATTCGAAACCGGTTCACCTTGTTGGAATGTGAACGCTCTATCCCCTGAGACTTTAACTTCATAGCCTTGTAATTTCGAACCCAACCCAGAAGACAAGGATCAAGCATCGGGGCAAACTAGGCTTCCCGGAGGACTTTTAGATATAACTAACCCTCATGCGCGTGACATGGAGATTAAGATCACGAAAACCTCCCACGGTTTGCCCGATGGCAGAGGGACTTTAAACCATAATTCGCCTACCACTGAGGATATTTTACGTCCGTGCGAGATGCGAGCAGAATTTGCATCAAGCAGATACCTCATTGGGAGGCTCTATCTCAAGAGCGTCTGGATTGAGGGTGCAGAGAATATCAATTCAGAATTTCCGTTTTTATAACGGAACCGAACTTAGAAAGCGACGGAAGATGCAGTAAAAACGCACAATTTTTATTCAACTGTTTTCGTGTACTAGATAAACTTTTTTTCCATGCAACTTCACTGTGTTTTTCAATTTTGAGAATTCTATAGCAATTTATCCAAGACTATCTTAGCCTCAATCAAATTCAGAGGTAGTCTCAGAGAGATTTCAGAGCTTACAGGAAAGCTCTCTTTGCTGCTTCTATTAATGAGCTGTCAGTTATTGCTAAATATTTACGAAACAAAGAAAATGAGAATGCTCAGCTCTTGGAATAATTTTAGTCCCGCAGTCGATTGATTGTAAAGACACGGTTCCAAATAGAACACAGAAGTCAAGCATCACTGGCTGCAGTCAGTAAGCGTGTGGGTGACCACTTTGGTCAGCCTAGGTAAGGACCGAGGATGCGCGGTATCGGTGATCGTTAAGCGGTTCCACTGTAAAGTACTCGCACACTGATCGTCCGGCTACCAAAGCGGAGGAGCCATCCCCTCTGCAGAGGATCAAAATTGTGATGGCATGTCTTCGGATCATCCTCAGGGATGTTTCCCAGACCGTCGCCAATAGCCCATTGTGCAGATCTAGTGCGAAGTAAATAAAATGCATACCTACAGTAGACTAATTTCACTTTAATAAATAATAATAGTTATGATATTGAACACGTATAAAAGGTATCTCGGTTAAAATCTTTACTACAATAATTGAAAATCTGTAATTAGAACAAAGGAGAAAGTGAAAAGAAAATGAGTCAAAATTAGTTTAGCTGTGTTCTAGTTCTAGATCATTCTTAACCTATCAGCATAATTTAACTAAAGAGCCGCATTAATCCAAAACATTAACTCAAGAAGTTTTCCCCCTAATTTATAGGGCTTTAGTTAAAAATCTAAAGTTATGCACTGACAAATTTTTAGAATTTCAATTATTCTGGTTAAAATCTTCACAATTTTTGCACCGCCAAGGATATTAATTGAAAGTTATAAGTACTTTTTAATGTTACAACCCGCAAAAAATACATCCCCTTCTACCATAATGCTTATTGCATAAATATTCAAATAAGTATAATGCCTTGAGTAAATTGTCAACATTAAATCTTCAGATGAGTTATGAAAGAGTAAAAATAAGCGTCGTTCACCACTAAATTGTCGCCAAGCGATTTATTAAGCAAAACAGAACAATTTGCATAAAATAACCCAAATTAAATCTTTTCTTAAAGATAATCCCGCCCAAATAGTTCCACTAACTCATAATTGAAATAATATTAAAAAAAAAAATGGTTATTTAAAATAAAAATAATCAGATGCTTCTATGTATGCACCTGCTACATAAATGTTTGGACCACTTTTGCTTAAAATAATATATTCATAAATGGCAGAAATCTTGGTGTAAATATCTTATTTGGAATTTATGAAATTTATATGGGATTTTATTTGTATAGAAATGAATACACAATCAGTATGTACGGTGTTCAATAGAAAAAGTATCATTTGAGATATAGCGCTATGGATCATTCAAATGAAAAGTTATTGATAATTCACGAAGTACAAATAAATTAGAATGAATGAAATGTTTACAAGTTTTTTATATTAATCTATGTAAATAATAAAATTATAAAAAATGTATGTGCTATAAAATATTTATAATACTCAACCCTTTGACACAGAATTTTTATTAAACATATTTTCCATACGTTTTTCAATAATTTGCATTAATTTAGGTCTAAATAAATGAAAAATATTATCTTGAGTATTTTAATAATTTATGGTTATGAAATAAAGCACGAGACACCGGTGTCTTCTTCTGGGTTAAAGGTGAAAACTTCCAAACACGGCTCATTCCAAACAATAATTTATCAAATTTGCAGTGATTTCATATTTTAATACAAATGTAACTCCGATAATTTGACGAATTTTTTTTTAGAGCCTATTAGACTAATTTTTAGACGCCCGGTGGCTGAGTGGTAGCGGTCCTGGATTCGATCCTCGGGCCGGGCAAGGTTGACTCAGCCTTTCATCCCTTCAGTGGGTCGATAAATGAGTACCAAGCATGCTCGGGAACTAAGTACTGGGGGTTCCGCGTTCGGCTGACCACCTGACCGGAACATCTGCTCCTGCACCCCAGAGCCCAAGGTCAAGAAAACTGAGATGGACACAGTAGGCCTTGGCCCTCTGCCGCTGAGTTTTAGACTAATTTTTATAATTAAAAAATACCAAAATATGTTTTTACTTGTAAATAGAGAGTTAGAAAAAGAAATATACATAAAAAGAAAACCGGTATCCCACGTGCGTCAAAGGGTTAGAAAAACGAATTAATTTCAAAAATTTTTATAAAATGAGATGGTGTTTTATTTGAATCCTATGTTTTAAATTTTAAAAATAAGGGGGGGGGGAATCAAAAGTGATTACCAATAGAAATACCTATAATACCAATATATTCAAGCAAACAGGCAAACTATAATTATTCACTTCTCAAGCAACATTATACTTTCGTTTACTTCGTTATTTACGTTCGTTTTACTTTCGTTAAAAAAAACTTGGTTTGATGTTTATTCCAAAGGCAGAAGTAGCGTACTACAAGTACTATTTTTCGTAGTGTAGTGAGTAGTGTGATACAACAGCAAAAAAATAGTAGTTTGTAGCGTTAGTTCGGAACACAACTAATTTTTTGAATTTGATGAGAAGAAATGTTCTGTCAAAGGACGAAATACTGTGAGTTAAACAAGAATTGCTTATTTAGAGTCAACTAACATTTAACCTAGCCATTATGAAAAATGGATCACTTTGGTCACACACTTCAAATTTTCGATGTACTTAATTTCTTAGAGGAAATAAAAAAGCATTAAATGCTTCCTTTTTTTTGTATGCCTGTTCAGGGAGCGATTGTTCTTGTTTTCCAGTGGCACCATCTATGGCCAAGAATTCTGCCACACCATACGTCACACCCGCTTATAGGGCTGACCCATTCATACATCCATTCATTCATTCACAGATCTTAATTTTGACCCGAATCAGAGAACGATCTATCTCCAATCCAGTACCCCCAGAGGTTTTGATTTGTTATGGGAGCATGGAGGACTTTGAAACTCGACAGATTTAACGTGCATCAATCACCATTTATTATATGGGTCATTCTCACAAAAAGGTGATTTTTTAAGTTCCTGAGTAATAAATATTAGGAAATACAGCAGATTTCTAAATATTTTTCTTTATCATTTTTCGTGAAGTTCTTAACTAACAAATCATATGCATTTCTGCTAAATGTATTTAATATTTCATTCTTATTTTTTAATAAACATTCATTAAACATAGCACTCTTCATTTAGCTCAGCTATAATGTGTTTTTTCTTGAACAAAGTCATTATTTGTTCTCTAAAACACTGGTCGACAATAACAAAATCAATACAAATTCAAAATAAATATTTGTTTACGTTATTAACGCATGCGCAATGAGAGAAAATGTCTGCGTTGGGCCGACTGCTCACGCTGAGCTAACAAAAAAGTATTTTTATGGCGTCAGCTCTACGTCAACTTTCCGCTGACGCCCAGATAAGGCGCTAGTCCTAAGAAACCAGGCCTTGAGCTAACAAACCAGTATTTT